>NW_013666395.1:237004-248350 GCF_000517525.1 Limulus polyphemus
GAAGCATGTTTGGTGGGATGCGGATTCGAACTCGCGACCCTCAGATTGTGAGTCGAGCGCCTTATCCACCTGGCCATGCCGTGCACTCGGATGTAAGAGCGACAATTATCAATGTATCCATCCAACTATATATAACCACAGAACATCTGGAAACAACTAAATTTATTTTGTTTACGATAATATGTTACCATCTAATTACATGTCATAACTGAATAATGCTGAAGATCCGCAAGTAAAGCAACGTTATGGTGTTCTTCCATCTTTAATATATTTTTATTTTAGCAGCATAATAAGCCACGACTACAAACTTGAGATTTAAAGTAGTATAATACATCCGAAGACATAGATCTAGATATATTTGTTTCCAAAAATTATTTGTATGATACTATTTGATGACAAAACGAAAAAAACCAGCACTTGCTTATATCACTACTTGAGATTGAAGAAGCTCTTTGATTACATCATAGTAACGCCACTTTTAACATCAAATAATAGCTTCTTCTTACCCAGCAGCTATACTATAATTACATCATAGTAACGCCACTTTTAACATCAAATAATAGCTTCTATGTGTCAGTTTTTCGGTGTGCTGGATAAGAATGACCGATACAAACTGCGCAGCTCCACTCACAGAAGGAGTTATTCACTACATTATTATGTCAAGTGTCCATCAAAATGATGCGATGCTAGATGGAATTTTACTGATATATACTCCAATTAGAGTCACTTGGGAACGCACACTGCAATTAAAATTTGATAATTTTATAACTAAAAACAGTATAATATAATATATTAGACGTGATAATATGAGAAACCAAGGAAGCGAATCCTGTAATTTTATCTCTTATTTTAGAAAAATCAAAATGATAATAATTATATTTTAATTGTCTTTTTTGTTTTTTAAGCAGCGGGTATTATCTTATACTTCATTTGGAAACAGGACACACTTTACGGTTGGTTACTTTAAAAGAGCCCCCACTAGCACAGCGGCATGTCTGCGGACTTACAACACTAGAATCCGGGTTTCGATACCCGTGGTGGACAGAGCACAGGTAGCCTATTGTGTAGCTTTGTGCTTAGTTACAAACAAACAAACTTTAAAAGACTATAAGTTATGTGAGCTCTGTATTTTACACTGATATCATGCTAGAGCAACGAAATAATTATCAAACCGCCACAAAGTCCCCAATAAAGTTAATGAACATAAAATGTATTTCGTTACGCAGCAGTATACGTTACTGTTAAATAAGATTTGATCAGCGGCAGCTCTCATTTCAAATAATAGCTTTATGTCGAAAATGTGCTACGATATGTTGAAGAGTCAAATATTTGAAACTAATCACTGTACAAAAATTATAGAATTACTGTTAGAATATCATATAATTACACATATATAACGTCTTCATAAAATAAAAGCTTTAAATTTGTTTTCAAAGAAACAGAATTTTGGGAATAATACAATTTAATTTTCAAAACATCAGTTCAATATTTTTTATTTACTCTTGTTTGCCCTTTTATGTTTTGAGTTTTGGTTTGTTATCTTTTTAATCTGTAGGTCATTTAGCAAAATCACGAGTGTATCTCTAATGTTTCCCAGTGGGTCAGCGATAAGCTTAGAGACTTACAACGCTAAAATGCGAGGCTCAATTCTCTGGGTATTTAAATCTTTAAATATTATTGTACCTATTTATATAGCAGGAAAAAATGCAAGATAATATTTTAAAATTATAAATGCATAAAAGAAAATAAAAGTTTCGGAAATTTTTGTTAACGACCATACTCATCGGATTGTATGTTTGTTTGATGTTAAGCCAAATGGGTTATCTGTATTGTGACAACTACTAGTATCGAAACTCAGATTTTAGTGTTATAAGCTTTAAAACTTACCGCTGAACCAGTGGGGGTTACCTATCGAAACGCCCTTTTATGGATTATAAACTCTGTTATAAAATGATGTAGTTATTAGAAATTTAAACTTTCAAGAGACCTAAAATTTCATGTTTAATGAAAGAATATTATGGCAGAACCATCTGTAATGTCAGAATCGAAAAATGAAATTGTCTACACTGATAATAATCTTTATTTTAGTGATAAAATTATTTATTTAATTCAAGGTTTCAAAGTAGAGTAAATTAACATAGATTTTCATGCTTTAACTTTAGTTATAATTACAACAGTGTTTGTTCGTTTAATAATGATATTGATGTCAGATAAAATGAAACTGAACAACTTACCGCTGTCCCTTTGTGGAATTATATATTGATGTTCCACTAAAAAATCGATTACGCTTTCTTAGCAAGTTCCATAAGCCAATAAAGAGTTTGTAAATTTGTTTGTTGAATTTCCGCCATAGTTGTTCGAGGACAATCTGCGCTATCTGTCACTATGTATGAAGTGATGGACTAGAAGAAGAACAACTGAGCTGGGCAACATCATCCATCGCCAACTGTTAACCTACACTTTCCCAACTAATAGTGGGATTAACCGTCACATTATAATGCCCCACAGCGGGTTTCGATACTACGACCTGCAGATTGCGAGTCGAGTGCTTAACCATCAGGCCATGCGTTAATAAACAAAAATAAGTTATTTCATAGATATTTCTATGATGCTTTATTCTATTTTAATTATCCTCTTTCAGTGCTTATTTTTTAAATCACTTATATATTTTCCTTTTCTCTGTCAAGGAGTAATTACTTACATGTCATAAAACACTTCTCATATATATTCTTCCCGAAAATGAAAGTTACATTTTTCCAAATTCTGAACATTTACAGAATAAACGTTATTACTTATATTTATTGATATTAATTTCTAGGGTATCTAACTTTCTTTTTTATACATTTTACTTATTAGAAAATGTTGTAAAAATTATTTTTTCAGTGTCTCGTTGTGGATCTGAGAAATACAAAGAAACACACATCAAAAGCTATAGCCGTTATAAAGGCACTTTAAGGGATTGGAAAAATATATGTATATGTTTTTCTGAAATAATTTCACTGATAGAATATAACATTGGCAGTCTGATTTTGTAATTCATATTTACATCTATAGCATGTTTATTTTGATAAATCATCACTTTATTTACCTTGCTTTATTATATATAACTTTTATATGCGTGTTTTTAGCTTTTTAGTGTCTTTGTAAAAGCTTTAATATAAACAATGTTATGTCACTTTTTTGTTATCGAGATTGAGAGAGGATATTTACTAAACTAAAACAAAAAAATATATAAACAAGTTAGTAGTAAAAACTTTTCCCAACAGATGACACTACCTTTAACAAAAGGTCCAATCGCCAATTTGGTTTTATTAACACAAATGTGAAAGTTCATCAAGGATTTTTTTTTGTAATAGTGCTTTGTTCACTCTTTTTAAACAATGTCTCTCAAGTCAGTAAAAACTAGTGCTTAACGATTGCTTAGAAGTTTATGAAAACATGTTTTATTAAATGTTACCAACTTTAAGGTACATAAGAGTAGTTTAAAATAATTAGTTTTAATTTGTCAGGTATATGGTAGGAGTTTAACATACTGTTTAATGTGAAAATCATAATCAGTATGTTAAAAGAACCACTTTACTGTGATTCATAAGACAGGAATATCCATCTGACTAGACAGAGATATATATATATGTGTAAGTTCATCTAAACCGTTTGTTTATTTTGGCTATATACTGTGTCCACCGCTGGGAATTGATCCACGGATTTTAGCGTTGAAAAATCCGTAAACTTGCCGTTGACCCACAGGTGGAAAACTCGCTTGTTTATAGTTAAGTGCAAGTCTACACAATGGGCTCTCTATGCTTTGTCTACCACGGGCATTGAAAACATGTTTTTAACATTATAAGCATTCAAAATCTTACCACTGAGACATTAGGGTATCTAAAACTGAAATAAATATTAACCCTGCAAACTGTAAAACATCGATCAATTACCGAACCAAAACACAAACACCTATCTATTAATTATCGTTTACAATTGCGGTTTCTCAAAGAATAATTTCAATTAATAATTTCAAAATAGTATGTCGTATCTTTGAAAATCTTTTTGTTTTAAAGAAATTTAGTCTTAGAGTTAGCTGAATATTTTCATGATATGTTAAAGTCTTTTTTTTTTAAATCAGTGTACATGGACTTCTTTACTACAAAAGAAATAACCTTCCAACGTTGTGTTTTTTATGCTTCTTTATAATTAAGCACAATGCTACACAATGGACTGATCTGTGCTCTGCCCACCACTGGTATCGAAACCCAGATTCTAGCGTTGTAAGTCCTCAGACATACCGCTGTGCCATTGGGGGGGGGGTTGTTATACAAATACGATTTGTTATAAGTAATTAAGTAAATCTTAGGTCTTTACATGATGTCAGAAAAACACGTACGTTCAAGAAGTCTTGATAGAAATGAATAAAAACCATATAATCCGAGCGCTTTCATAAGGTGGATCTTCAGTTTGACCCTGAAGAAAAAAGGTCCATCTTTCGAAAATGCTCGGGTTATAGGGTTTTTAATGATTTCTATCAAGACCTTAGATATTTATTTATTTTTCTTCTATGAAGTAAAGTTACAGTAGAGCTGGAATTGTTTATTTTACTGAAAATTTATCAGTTACAAAAAAAAACACGTTTCGTATTATAGCATATGATTCTAATAACAGTTTATCTTCCAAGACCTTGAAATTCTGAAAATATGGAAACCATTTATAACAGTCAGGGCTGATATCTTTTTTTCTTCTTACTATAACTTCATGTTTAGAAATGAACCTTTGCAAGCTTCAATAATCATTGTTACAGACACAATGTAAATAGCTATAAAGAAATACCCATATTTAAAATTAATATATCTTAAAATCTATTTGTCCTGTGGAAACAAATGCATATTGTATGTTATTAAGAAAGTTTAGACATAACGAAAGGTGTTTCAAAACCACATTATAATTTGTAACTTTTCTCGCAAACTAGCAACATTCTGGTTTTTTTCTCTTTCAATTGGTGATTTGAATAAAACACGTGCTAGTATGCAGAATATTTCCAGGATCAATGAACACTGTCCAGAACAGTTGATGCTTGAAATAACTTCATTTAGGGATAGGTTTGAATTACCGAGTGAGAATGATTGAAAAGTTTCATGGTAGTTTTTGAACTACGTTGTATCATGTCCAAATCTTCTCAAATGATACTTCTTCTTCTTAATGTGCCTTTTGGGAAATTTAGATCCCCTAGGTCAAGTAATGTTTAAGATAAAATCGTTTTAATTATGGATTTTTTTTTTATAACCACTCTGTGCTTTATATTTTCAGTGTAAGAAGTACTCAGCAAGTGGCGTTTACTTTTAGAACAGCCATTCACGTGCTGATTGATTGAATGAGTTTTCTGCAAGTTCACGAGAGGGCGTACTACAAGGAGAATAAAGAGGCAAGTTTAAAGGATTCATTACAGTACCGCCAGAACATGTTGACTACGTTATGGTGAGTGATGGTCACTTAAGGTGGAGATACAATACATTGAATTGCGGTATGATAACTTTCGATCAGAGTAAGCTGTGTACTTAGAGCGAAACTAAAAATCAACATGACCATCAGTATAGCTAGTTGAATATACTTTTTATGTTTCTACTTATAAATATTACAATACGTTGCTTCATCAGCTGGGTACCCTCTCTGTTCGCAATATCTTCAGCCATAATACCGATCTCACGAGCTTCAGTGAGATTATAAGATTTAGGTTAGTTCCGAATACATATGTTAAGTTAACAAGACAAAACAATCTTAAAAATAAAAGTATAATAACAGATAATAAACCAAAATAAAAAGTAATTACATTTGATATACTAATTATTATAACTAATATTATTTATGTTTCTTATTAAATATAAAAACAAAATTATATGATCACATTTAAAGCGTGTGCATGAATGAGAAATAATAAATAATACTTATAGATTGGTATTAAGCTGAGTATAAATATATTTGATTGAAATCTATATTTTGAAGAAAGTTCCGTGAATGTATATGGACATCATTTTATCTTTATAATCGCCCATAACCTTTAGCATGATAACCTGAGCTTATGGCACGGTAGTTGTGAAGACGCTTTATCGATCAATCTCTATAACACGAATTCCAGATATCTGGACAGCTTGGTTATCTTTATCTATATAAACTTCATAGTCAATTTATTAATTTTCAAATTTAATTTATAAAACATATGTAAGAACTGCTTATGCAATCATATAAAAAATTCTAAAATATATATAAGAACTACTTATGCAGTCATACCAAAACGTTAAAGATGATGATATAAAGCGAGTACAAATTTGTATAATTGTATAGATTTCCACAAATGTAATCCTGTCTTATTTGCCATAAAATATACAGTTAAGTTATTTAAAAGTTTTGTTGTTCTTAGTATTTTGTTATTTTGTTTCATTCTAGACACTATGAAGAATTAATAAATCGTTCATTGAAAAAACATGTTTTCAATAACCAAATGTTTGCAGTAGTTCGTTTATTCTAACTTAGGTTACATTCTAGATGCACTTGGAACATATATTTCTACCTAAGTTTCCGCACTTCCCTTTATTCTATCGAATTATTCATAGAATTAATTTAAGAAATTTAAACAGGAATACATTTTTCAAATCGCTTAGCCTGCCTAAAACTAAACCTAATTGAAAATCTGTATTAAGTATAACATCATTAATATAACATTTTGCTTCTCTTACTCCTTGTGTTTAGTTTAAAAAATAAACTAAACTAGAAGCATAGCTTCGTATTTAAAAAAAAACAAAAAACATAGATAGATAAACACAACATAGGTAAATAAACATATATCTATAAACACAACATAGGTAAATAAACATATATCTATAAACACAACATAGATAAGTAAATGTAACATAGATAAATAAACACAAGACAGATAAATAAACATATATCTATAAACACAACATAAATAAGTAAATGTAACATAGATAAATAAACACAACATAGATAAATAAATGTAACATAGATAAATAAACACAACATAGATAAATAAATGTAACATAGATAAATAAACACAACATATATCTATAAACACAACATAGATAAATAAATGTAACACAGATAAATAAACACAACATAAATAAATAAATGTAATATAGATAAATAAACACAACATATATCTATAAACTATATATATCTACCACCCCACCCCATAATATACCCTAGCCTCACATTTTATATTTAACTGAAATAAATAAATTTTGCGAAATAAAGCTTGACCAACAAAGAGGCAGGCGGAAAACTGCAGTCAAGGCAGTCAAACGTTGGTCAATTTCTTTGTGAGCCAATCAAAATTAAAATCACCCATGAAATTAATTCGTGGCGTATTCATAGAATGATAATTATTGCTAAAAATAAGTTAGATTAACAATTTCTAATACATAGAAAAGCCAGTACGTTTTGGTAACACTACGTTCCAACAATGAAAGGCTTTTACGTCATATTGTTTAGCAACAAAAGTATAACCTAATACAGTTTTTAAATATAGCATACAGTAGTGGTGAAAAACTCGCCAAATTAAAATAACTTTATTAATGAAACAAGAAAACGACGTTTCGGGCAACAGCTCTTCATCAGGTTACCAGTGACGATGAAACTGTTAATATAAGGGTTAGGTTAAAAGAACAAATAACACGTGGCTCGAAGGCTCGAGAACATGTTCCTGAAGCTACAAATGGGCTAAGGGAAGTAACATAATAAATAAATAAATAAAATAATAATAATAAAAGTATAAAATTGTATAAATACGGTTAATCGTAGTAAATAAACTAAATAAAAAAATTGGAAATGTAGAACAAAAATACAGGCAACAATGTAGGAAAATGAATGAACACGTGCATTGTTCAAAGGGATACAATGATAAAAAGTATGTGAACTTAATAGGAGTTATAATAGACGGTAAAAAGAAAAGGTAACAAAATTGGATGACTAAAGTGAACGGGCTAGAAATGAAAAAGAGTGCGATCCTTGAACGAAAAGGTTGTAGACACTAAATGTAAGTGTGAGAAAATATAGAAGTATACATTGCATGTCCAACTTCTCCATACTTCATTCATTATCTTACATTGTTGCCTGTATATTTCATCTCTAGCAGGGCCAGACACAGACAGTGTTTTGTAAGCCATCCATAGATTTACTTTTGTCTTGTATAAACCTGAAACTAGCGAATATTATGGTAGCCTAAACACCCTCAGAGTGAAAATTGCTACAGCCAAACATACCATCTCCAGTTGGCCATGGATAGCAGCACAGCTCCGATTCTATTGATTTGATTCCAGTGTATTTCGATAGAAGTTCTAGAAGATCTGCTTTGCTCTTGTGGAGGTTGGAGTGCTTGCACAACAAACTGTGTATGTGAACAAAACCAGTTGGCCATGGATAGCAGCACAGCTCCGATTCTATTGATTTGATTCCAGTGTATTTCGATAGAAGTTCTAGAAGATCTGCTTTGCTCTTGTGGAGGTTGGAGTGCTTGCACAACAAACTGTGCATGTGAACAAAACCAGTTGGCATGTATGAAACTATGCCAATGGGATGGTGGCGAAAGCTGCAACAATTCACGCACTCATGTTGTTTAAACTGATGACGAGGAACATCAGTAACCAATTATCGTTTAATGCTACATATTGTGATGCACATTTACACTGCATCAAAAGAATTACTTGGATAAATTTACCTGATGACTACATTCACTTGAAATGTCGTAATTTAAACCTTTTTCCGTAATTGCTGTCATTCTCAAATATCTATTAATATTACTTTCTGGCACGTGTTTAGACTATGATTGTTTCTCAATGCTTCTGGTATTTGCTCATGTAAATTGTTGCTAAACATTGCATAAATTGTGATTTAAGTTGCAAATGTATTTACACGAACAGCATCTGCTCTAGATTCAAACCACAAATTAGAAACAGTTGTCATTTCTTTGTATATTTTTGTAACAAATAACACTCGTATTTAAAACTCTGAAATTCATGCTATCTTGCCATTTCCATTGTTACCACAGCACAATGAACCCAAAATATCATCAAAGGTGAAAAATACATAGCAGAGAACTAACATTTATACTAGATTTTGAACGCTTCTTTATAAACTTGTTAAGGTATAATCAAAAGTAGGAAACTATGTGCTTCGTTTTGGTTTAGTAGTGCATGACTCATGACAATCCTACATTTGATCCAGTATCCATAATAAAAAAAACATGAGGCAGATGTGGCTTTGACAATAAGCACATGATTATCATACGGTAAAATATGGCCATCGGATGAGTATATAATTATCTCGATATGCAAACAAAAAATCACAATATATATATATAACAAATAAAAAATATATATCTAATGTGTTGCTATGATACAGTTTCCATGGCAACCGACTCACTATTCACCTCCACATTGTACCTAAAATTAATGTGGAGATAATGAGCTTTCCCTTGAGGTATGATGTGGCTTTGTGTAGAGGGTACGCATTAAGTCTTTCTGTCTTCCTAGTTTTGGCTTTGTTAGCCTGCTGAGCTGAAGAAGCTTGCTTTAATTTGTGCATTTTCAAAATTGAAATGTGCTGCGGGTAAAACATGCGGGTATTATAGAGTTGTAGCCAAGAGTTTGATTGGACAAACTTTGGTGATGTTCCGTCAAAGTATCTCCTTGACAACCAAGTAAACGTAATGGGGAATTTCAGCAAATGTTTATAATTTTTGTTTGGCACCAATACCAAGTGTGGGGTGCTCGTATACCTGATTAGATTTTGTTTCTCATCACGATCTCTACCAACTTACCCTCAAATCTAATATGTCCAAATCAGCACATCGTCCGTATTATTTATATATGTGTATACATAGCTGGAAGAATTTTAAAAAGACAAACTTGCTTGGCGCGGCAGAAAGCGCCGTCGTTTCTATAAGTTGCGGTACCGATCTATACACAACTTGTAGAATTGCGTATAGATCGGTACCGCAACGGCCGAGATATCGGCGTGGCAAACGGACGGGCGGACGGCTTTTCGTCTTTATATAGTAGGTTTTTAAGTTAAAAATAAAATAAAGTATTTTAACCACTTCTTCTGTTTTTATGTTATAGTTGAAACATTAGAACAAATAAATAATGTTAGATTGTCAGCAATAAAACTGTTATCCTTCTGTTTTTAATATAACACAATAATCTAAGAACAAATTCCAAGAAATTATATTACGCATTTGTTCGTAAGAAATGTATGCTTGATTGTTATTTCATTTGTGGTTGGAAATTATCAACTGAACCTTTAACCTGAAATACATCATTTGCTCTACTCATTGTTTTGGTAAGGTATGTACTTATGTTTACCAAAATATTTATTACTTTGAAATGTTATACTTCCAATATTTCTAATCATTTAACGAATTATAGCCACCAAAAAAAAATAAAAAATAGAGAGTTTTATGTACAGTTAATTAGTATACATTTCACTTATAGAGTTTTTGATTATTTTTTTACAACTTACCATATATTTAATATATCTCAAAAAATGTACAGCGTATTTCAAGCCTTATGTTTTATACTTGTTATTTACTTATAAGAAATCAGTTTGTTTTTCTGTAAAAAATATTCTAATAGGCGTTTTGAACAATTATATAAAACATAGAACCATCAGCGAAACAGGTTCATTAGGAAGGAGAAAAATAGTAATATTACCTCTTAAAATACGAATTACTAATATCTTAGACACACAGATCAGCGGTAAAAATATCATCTATAATTAACTGTATTATATGTGTGACTGATTAAGTAACAGTTAGTACCCGCGTAGTAGTCACTTGAAGTGATTTCAGACTTAAGTTAACAAAACATATTTTATTTTAAGTTTTCAAACAAATTTCGATTTAAAGTCCAAAGCTTTTAGTTATTTTAGCTGTGTAAAGAGTTGTAGTTTCTGTAAGAAGTAATTCGGATGAAGATTCGGCTTATTTCTATTATCCAGATTACACATAAAAGACTTTCGAGTCATGCAAGCCTTCATGTATTATTCACCAAAAGCAAGCATTAGTTGCTTACACTTTTCTCTTTAAATCCAGTTTATATGTAATAACGTTTAAAATAACAGCCAAGAAGCCGAGGTCACGCAATTTCCTGATTTCATTTTAAGGTCGGCAGCCGCTATAAGTTTCTCGAGAACACAAAGAAAATTATATTTCAAGTTGGGAACCGACTTCCATTTGAAACTGTTCTTTTATTGTTTGTGTCTCTCTGTTTTATGATACATACATACATATATATATATATATACAGATAGATAGGTTCCAGTTACCAAGGACACTGATGAATTAAT
>NW_013666395.1:249350-276327 GCF_000517525.1 Limulus polyphemus
TTCAGTTAGATAGATAGATAAACAGATACATGGATACACAGATAGATAAATATATATATACAGTTAGATAGATAGATATACAGATAGATAGATATACAGTTAGATAGATAGATAGATATACAGCTAGATAGATAGATAGATATACAAATAAATAGATAGATATACAGATAGATAGATATACAGATAGATAGATATACAGATAGATAGATATACAGGTAGATAGATATACAGTTAGATAGATATACAGATAGATAGATATACAGATATATAGATATACAGATAGATAGATATACAGGTAGATAGATATACAGATAGATAGATATACAGTTAGATAGATAGATATACAGATAGATAGATAGATAGATAGATAAAGAAGTGATAACACAAGGTACAGTGTCACAACCTTATTTATTCTTCTTGAGCTCGGACATGACCACGTGCTTAGCTTGTCGGACTGTGCATTCGAGGGTCTCTATTCCCTTACAAAAAGCAAAACAAATTTTGCTCCTCACTTTGGGGCCTTGGATACATTATAAGAGTAACGGCCAAATGCCACAATTAAATTAGAGTAGTTCAAGAGTTATTGGTGGGTAGTGTTGACTAGCTGCCTTCACTCTAGTCTATCAGTTCAAAATTAGGGACAGCTAGTGCAGATAGCTTTTTTTGCGAAGCATTGTTGGTGGGTAGTGTTGACTAGCTGCCTTCGCTCTAGTCTATCAGTTCAAAATTAGGGACAGCTAGTGCAGATAGCTTTTTTTGCGAAGCATTGTTGGTGGGTAGTGTTGACTAGCTGCCTTCGCTCTAGTCTATCAGTTCAAAATTAGGGACAGCTAGTGCAGATAGCTTTTTTTGCGAAGCATTGTTGGTGGGTAGTGTTGACTAGCTGCCTTCGCTCTAGTCTATCAGTTCAAAATTAGGGACAGCTAGTGCAGATAGCTTTTTTTGCGAAGCATTGTTGGTGGGTAGTGTTGACTAGCTGCCTTCACTCTAGTCTATCAGCTCAAAATTAGGGACAGCTAGTGCAGATAGCTTTTCTTTGCGAAGCATTGCACAAATATCCGAAACAAACAACCCATTTCTTCTTCTTAGGAGAATATCCCCTTCAGCCTTATATTAGAAATTAGTCAGGCAATTTCCTCTATCTGTACATTAGGAACTGGCCTTGTCATTTTATAAAATATAATTACGCTCTTGCTAATGAAGTCAACAACGTTATGAATGCCTTTTCTCGTATTCTCATGATATTTCACTTGGAATAAAGTTGCAATAGTTTTTACATAATATAACAGTCAGTGGTAAGTTTACGAACTTACAGTGCTAAAATCCGGGGTTCAAGTCCCCATTCTGAACAGATCACACATATAGCCTATTATGAAGATTTACACTAAAACAAAAACAAGCAAAAGGGCTGAAGTTCAATGATCCGCTATTCAGCTACAATTAAAAAGCTTGCTCATAATATCACATGATAAAACGTTATTTGCTGATTTAATAAGGATTCTATAAGTTGATGTTAAACCTGTAGATAAAACGTACTTATTACGATATATTAATAACTTAAGCCACTTTGCTAACTACTTAAATAATACGACGAGAATTTAGAATGGATATAATGCGTGTAACAATATAAGTTATCTATAACACTGGAACAGTACTTGAGCAGATAAATGATTTGGCTAACCACGTGGGCTGACTGTCGTGGAGAAAAGTCCTCTTCATTAGACAACCGTTAACTGAAAGTTTGTAATTTTTTTAACTTGTATACTTTATCAAAATCATTACCAGCTGTCACTCAACGTTGATAATGGGCTTTTCAAGGAATGGTAAGTATGGTAAATCTCTTGAAGACACGCAATTCTCTTGTTGCTTACCAATATTCACGTCAAAGTTTCAGTACTTCCCACAGAACCTACAAAGAAATAGAAATTTCGATCCAGATAGATAGATGTCTGCTCTAAGAAACTTCCGGTTGTTGCTGATCGGATCAAGTTATATTCTTAATATGTTTCCGCTGCACGAAAGTATAGATTTTATGCTTTTATATTAAGTGGTGAGGCTGAAAGCTAGCTTCAAGAAACCTTTATATTACATATTGTGGTATATAACAATATTATGATTTTTAAAGTCTGGAACATTTGTCGCCAACTTTAAAATTTCCTCCCACATTACTCTAAAATAAAAGATGAACATCTTGTATTGCATTACACGTTCTTTGGAATTTAGTTCTATCCGATAGTCTATTTTTGTATGTTTACAAACCGTACATTAGATGTAAACAACTCTCACATTCTTTTAAATTTTACATCAAGTGATGCATTGAAGTCGTACTTTGTCCTACCAACATCTTACACCTGAGGTCCTAAGTACACTTGACCTATCTATGCTTCATAAACATGAGAGATTTATTTGATAACTGTTTCTTTTTCTTCGCCAAAACGTGAATTTCAGCGAAGAAAAGATTAAGTAAAGACCTGATATATTCTGTTTGCTATTCTCGTTCCATTAGGCTAGCTTCAAGGAATTTATGGTTCATCAGTGGTTTTTGGAAGAGCAAAGCAAATGAATAAAGAAGGCTTCATATAGTAGTGGGATGTAAGCAGTGTTTGGTATAGATGTATAGTCCTTTATTCGCCAAAAATAACTTCAAATAAATTTTGAGTGTTTGGATAATTATCGATCACTTATTTATTTGTAGTTTGAAGTTAAGCACAAAGCTACACAATGGGCTATTTGTCCTCTACCCACCACGGGTATCGAAACCCGGTTTCTAGCGTTGTAAGTCCGCAGACATACCGCTGTGCCACTGGGGGGGGGGCATTTATTTGTTAAGTTATTTTCTTTACCAAAGGGTTATACATCTAACGAACAAAGATGAAAGATGTTATTGGAATCCGAGTAGAGAAAAAAAATGTTATAAGGCAAAAAATGGAAGTTCAACAATAATAAAATTTATTTTTTCAAGTATGTGACATGAAAAAACAATAAGTAACTACTTCGATACGAACGACAACGAATGTATTCTCTATAAATTTTTGTTCTGTTTTTTTATAGGTGTTTTGTTTTAATTTTTGTAATAGACATTTTTATGATTTCACCACCATGATTGTAGATATTTTAAAAATTCTCAAAGTATTTGAATCTTTATAATAATTAAGCCGCAATAAAATGAATGAATTATTTAATGTTCCAAATGTCCTTTAATCATTACAAATAACTTATAAATGTATCGTTATTTAAATAATAGGTAACACTGATTCTACTAATCAAAATAATGTATATTTTTTATTCCCAAAATTCACAATTTTTCTCAATAAGAAACTTGAAATTTAGCCTGTTTTTAAATTTCTCAGATGTTACTATTAAAATTCACAAGTTTTTATGAGAAAAGAGTTACATTAGAGCTTAATGATGATTATACTCTTGTCATTGCTGTAAAAATATATATAAATACCTCACCATCATCTAGAATTTAGTTTTTCAACATTCATAGTTATATTTTCAGAATTTTTCCGGTTAAAAGATATTCACCAGTTTATTCTGTACATCTAGACATTTCAATTCCTTGATTTAGATTATTTTGTTCCTGTTCTTAAAAGCACATGTTAGAAAATAAGTGTTTGACCTTCCCTGCGGTAACTGTTTCGTGGGGTGTTATATACGCTGTTAGAAAGTTCTGAACTTGCTGTATCCAAATATGCAATCCTTATGATGATAATAACCTATATCAATCAGGAGTTATGAGCAATCAAAGAAACACAGAGATTCAGAATGGCTACACCATCTTATCAGAAACTGTCATATACGTTAATTGATTATCTCTTTTTGATTATCAAATCAAATTATGCGACCTTTATTCATTGTCTGTTTGAGGTTGGTGACCTTGTTCTTGATCTTATCGAGTGGAAGACTGTTACTCCTATCGCTACTGTTTTTGTCAGCACCAAACCTATTTTGGAGTGCCGCCACAGCATCTTTGGGCTTGATAGATGGACTTACCTCAACAAAGGCTGTCAAAAAGTTCATCGTGATCGTATTCATAGTGGATGCACAGGATGAAAGTCGAACATGTCAGAACCTTACACATACAAGTAATAATTGTGATTTCTGATGTCATACCGAAGAGTAGCAAAGATCCAGTCACGGTCAGTCGGACTTGGAGCTATCTGATGAAGATCTATTGGACTATAGTCTGAAAGACAGATACGACGACGGACAAAGAAGAAGGTTCAAGTAGTGGGACTGTCAGTTACACAATAAGGATCACTGTTATTAACTATAAGGTTTCTGCTGCTAATGTGACCAGTCATAACTCGGTCAATTGTGTACTATTTGGAAACTTTAAAGTAATCGTCATATCTCTTCATATGCTATATTCTTTATAAGTTTCACTGAAATCGGTTAAATCCCATATTTTTTTACGTCCGATCCCTGCCAAGGAGCCTCCTATAGTTGAGGGAAAGATCTGTGTTAATTCAATAAAACAATAGTGATTGTGACATTAACAACCTTAAGATATGTTGTATTTATCTTCAACATTTATTCACGATCATAATTCATTCACCAATTGATTATCGGTTTAATAATGAAGTCAAAATGTGTTTTAATTGCAATATCATTATCAAATTTCAATTTTTTTTCTGCTTTATATATCATTAAAGGTTTGATGTATTCCTAAACTAAAATAGCTCCTCTTTCGAAAATATTTTATCTATTCCATGATAGGAATAGAGGGGAATCGAACCTCAGATTTTAGCGTTAGAAGTCCGTAAAAGCTTACCTGTGACCCACCTGGGGACATAAAAGATAGAAAGAAAATTAAAACATATAATTTCAAAATTCCTTTTAATATTTCTGTGTGTATATTTGTGTAAAGCATTCTAAACCTATCAGTAAATATTCGTCTTCTTGGGAATAGCAACATTAAATGCAAGCTCACTTTCAGCATTTCCTTCTAATGCGAGAATACAGTGACTATTACGAAGTAGAGCTACTTGAATTATGGAAATAAAAGACTCATTGCTGTTGTTGTTTTTCAATAAAAGTAGCTAACGAAATTCTATAACATTTTAGATTCTGTGTCGTTTAATCTGCTAACACCAGTTCATGTAATGAGTAACGCAGACATTACTCTGAAGTTCCTTCCCATTTTATCTTATGAATAGGGTATGTGATACATTTATTCAGGATATGCTTAAAACTACTAACATGCTTTGATCTTTAGACACGTATCTTATATTACATCTCTAAATTTTAAACTTGATGAACTTCTCTTAGTCTATTTAATAACTGTAAGATTAACTGAATTACTCATTATAACTCCTTTAAACAACCTGTTGAAGAAAAACCATTATAAAATTTGTTATTCGAAAAGTACTTCAGAGCTGAAAACAAATCTTTTAAAAGGCGTCAGAACTACTCTTGTAATATATAATATAGCTGACTAATCACAAATCTGTATTTGATCACAATAATTCAGTAGTATCTCTCTCCTATACCATATTGTCCAAAATCTAATCCTAAGGGTAAAGCAGCAGATAAGATTCTTAACCAACTCATGTCATAAAGAGTAACATCTAGGACTGAATTAGCGTAAGGCCTAGTCTAAATTTACCAGATTATGAACTAGAACTATTGCAAAAATTAAAACAAATTAATAAGGTACTGGCATATACTTTATGGAAGAATTGTATATCTGAGATCTGTATATTACACCCACTTCTCTTTTACCTCAAACTTGTCATCAAGCTAACGTAAAGCTGGAAAATAATAAAAACACGTACAATGCATAACTACCTTGAAGTCAAATTCAATTGTGATAGGAGGCAGGGTCTCTTCTGCTAAGCTCTTACTCTAAAATTGTAGTAGCCTAAGCTACGTCTGTATCATCACTGGCCATGAATGCTGGTTTAACTTACCAAGCAAGAGGAGTTACTAAACCTTGAGAGGTCTTAATTGTTTCTCCCACTTGGTAGCTAAGCATACCTACACTTACGTTTCCTTAAAACATTGAAGGTGAACCCAGAATGTATCGTTGTGATGGAATTTCTACTGGCATCCCTTCAATAAGCAGACCATGTTGATGTCTAGATTAGCCTGACGTTAACAATAGGACCAATCCATTGGCTGAAAGAGATGGGGTCATATAGATCTTGCAACATTGTCAACCAGTGTGAGATCATAACTTTTAATTTCTTCAAAGTTCATGAAACATTTCAGAGCTGCATAATCTACTCTGGTAGTAAGGTTTTTATCATACAAATAGTGGCAACAGTGCTTAATAAATATTACAACTCTAAATAATCATTTCTTTGAGGTTCAGTGGACATCATTATTTGACTTGTGTATGCTATAACATGCTCTACATACTGTCCTACACTTTTGACAGCAATACTCTGAATTCATTGTCATAGGGATCTATATTCAGGATGAGCAGAACACTTTGATTCGTTTAAGCCAACGAAGACGTTATAGTGAGTGGAATGATACTGTCCAGTTTTTATTCCATCTGCAATGAGATAACTGACCTTAGGTAATGCAGGAAGTTGTGTTTCAGTAGTAGAGAAGCTGGCTATAAAGGATCTATAATATCACGAAAACCTATTTCTAGGTTTGGGCTAGTCTGCCACTGATTGCATTTTAGCAGGATCTGTAGACACTTCAACTTCACTCACTCTATATCCAAAAAAAACCTACATGCAGTCACATGAGATAGTATCTCTTTCTGCATCCAATTTTAGGTTAATTTGTCTTTAATATTGAAATACCATTCGCGGATTTCCAATTATAAAATGAAATTTTCAACCAAAACCTAAATTGTCACTTACATTTATAAGATTGCTTCCATTGCAAACAAAGTACTGCACATTCCACCAGCCATTAAAAAGCGAAATGAAACATACACAGGTCTAATGGCATGATGAAAAATTCATATAAAACTTCTTGAGTGCCTTTATCATCTAGTTTGACTTGTAAGTGATTGGAACAGCAGGAATTTCTCAATGCATCTACAAGTGGGTTTGTGTATAGCAACAGAAATGTATCACACTTTAGCGTGCCTTTTTCACAATTACTATCAGAATTAGATGGACACTTTGTAAAAACTGAATTCGTCTGTCATTAAGCATCTGATTTATATCAGTGCTAGATAAATCTATAGTATTCCAAAAAAGCCCTTATGATAACTACTTTATAGGGTATACAGCTTGGTCCAATATTATCTTTCCTATTTCGAAATTTAATAATTAAATAAGGAAATACACCCATGCAATTTTCAACATCTTGTAGCCCAGCTCGAACATTATTTATTGATATGTGAGCAGACTTCTACGTGTGCACCAATAGTGGCTCTCAGCACGTCTAACAATATTCAATTTCAGCCCACGTACGCTGAAATATGTCCACAGTTGCAGTGGCGACGGCGTGCGTTATTCTGGTCTCTAGCTAGGTGATATATGTTAGAGGTGTGCCATACACGATACCTTTAACATACCCCTATACTTCTTTCCTGTACTAGCGTCTGTAATTATCCTGCATCATAGTTACTCATTTGATCTCTGCAAGCCATACGACGCATTGAACATTTTCTTGCTTGGTTGCTATTTTACGGGGTTACCCTACTCACTCGAGTGAAAAAAACAACATGACAATAAAAAATATTTGAGTTGGGCTACAAGATGTTGAAAACTGCATAATCATATTTCCTTAGTTATTTAATTATAAATTTTAAAATAGGATATAAGATTTTGGACTACCCTGTATATTTATATTGTCTCTATGATTTTGGAAGATGTTTGCTTTTCTCAGCTGGCAGCCTTTCTAACAAATGCATAAGTAAATTATGCCATGCACATCTGACTTTTCTCTGGTGATCTACACTCGTATTTTCTTTACAATATTCAACTAACAACTAACTTAGAGCCAACAAAACATTTTCAAGTTGGTATTATACAGCTGAAGTATCGATAGCTATAACACTAGTTTCAGTTAGTTTTCTTTCACATATCACATCAAAAATCATTCCAGATAGTCACGTGGATACTTAGTTACCATAATTACAAACAATAATTGGAATAATATATCTTGCTTTTGGAGAAATAACACTCTGAGCAAGCTTAGATTGGTTTATTGACCGACCACCTCTGGCTTTTCTTTAACCATAGCATTAGCTAGTAGTGCAGTCTAGGACTGTGTTTAAAATCACTTCAATTCACTACTTGCACATTTGGCTGAATTGTATTGTCCTAGTTCCATATGCGCTCATACTGTCTAATGTTTTTATGACTAAACCTAAAGTCCCAGAGCTTGACCTAAGACCCATGACAACTCCCACGTGCTTAGTGATTGTGCCAACAATTATGTGGAGTTGAGCTGTTTCATTCACTGTATGTCTATAACCAATGGCATAGAAAAATCCATTTTAACTGGTCAGATTAGTAGTTTACATAGCAGTTAGCGATACACCCTGTCATTGAATAGAGAGAGCTCCAGTGGTTACTGTAATACTTACAAACTCCATCTTGTCCCTGTGCATTTTTATGGTAAAGATCAAGCCACTCTTGGTCTTCATACATGATGAACTGAGCACCATTTAACATCAACGACTGTGAAGTCAGTGCCAATAGAAGCATCAACTATATCTCTTGATCAGCTGGAATCTTTAATTTCTCTTGAATTCTAAAATTACCTCTCTTGCTTGCCTGCGTATATATTACGATGGTAGTGGCGTCATTGCGCAAGGCCAGTGGTTTATTTCTACATGATGAAAACACTTTCCTCTTCATGGGAGGACACCTAGCTGGTCCAGGTATTTGTTGTCTTAATTATAATATCAGTATATAGCAGGGAAGGTCTTGTTAGCAAAAAATCTGATGTAAATTATTTGTTCTACAGATCTCATAAAGGATCTCCACACCTTTACAATCAGTCTGCTCTTTTTGGCATATTTTCACATGATTTTTGAGTGAGAAAAATTGACCAAGATTGTAGTTCACTTATCTTGGTTGATAGCTCAAGCGTTAAGTCCTGGAATGCTTTCTGAAGTGTTGGAGAGCACTCTGTAATTAACAGAAGGGTTCTCAAAACCAGTAAGGAGATTCTTTGATCTCACTTTCAAACCAGTTTGTCTTTCATCTTCTTTACAATTAGTTTTATCAAAATTCAGAGACATCTCTTGGAATGTATCATACTAAGTGCACGAGAGAGAGAGAGAGAAATACTTCAAGAGAATTAATAAAGCTAACTAATACATTTTGAATGCTTAGACCCTTTTCATCATTCAGCACCAAGTTCTTGCTTAATCTACGAGATCTGTGATGTTCGGAACTCCATATAGAGAAGGCACACAAACACTAAATAACTACAACAAAAGAGGCTTGAAGACCTAGTATGTGGAGAAGCGAGTGTAGTGATTTGTTACCAAATTAATGAGTGCAATAGGATTCAGTGATAAGAAGCCGAGATAAGTGCTTCATCATTAAATGTTACACTAAAGACAATGTCTGACTATGGTATGGTGTAGGTCTATTGGATTGAGTAGAAAACATTGATTTAAAAAACATATTTAATTGTAAATTAAAAGAAAATGTATTTACCAGTGGAAACTGCAATGAAAATGTAAAGTAAACTATTCATCTTATTAAACTAAAATTAAAGTGATATTAAAATAACAAAACCACTATGCACACGGTCAACAGAAAGAACAATAACCTTATTGAGGAATAATGCAGACCAACCTCTATTGGCACATCTTAGCACACCAGTCTCAAAATGTCAAACTGTTCTAGAATCTCAGTTCTCTTTATAACTGGCCAGCACAAGAATATTGAGGTGTTTTTGTTTGATTCCAGTGGCAGTTAAAGCACAGATAGCCTATTGTGTAGCTTTATGCAGCAAAACAAACGCAAAAAATTTTAAATAATTATATCCTATTTCAGTTTCGATAAAAAAAAAAAAACATTCTATAGGAATATATTTAACAAGCCTCCTAGTGGCACAGCGGTATGTCTGCGGACTTACAACGCTAGAAACCGGGTTTCGATACCCGTGGTGGGCAGAGCACAGATAGCCCATTGTGTAGCTTTGTGCTTAATTCCAAACAAACAAAAACAATATTTAACAATATTAATGAATAGTTTCAAAAACCACTTAAACTAATATAAGATATATTTTCAGTTAATGTTTACTTCCACTTCTATAGTCTTATGTGAGTACTTTGTATATATTGCCGTATTGCATGTTTAGAATTGTTTTCTATTAGTAAGTTCGACGTCCTTTTTTCTTAGCGTGACTCTTCCTCATTTACTTTTTAGAACAGATTAAATGCTGACAAACATGAAAGAGTACCATATAAAAGAAAAACATATCCAACCAAAACTACAAATAGAACAGTGACTTACAAAACAAGTTTCATTGGTCAAAACCGTAACTAATGTTGTTGCTAGTTATTTTACTCACATAACTCCAATCTCAGAGTACAATGAGCACGAATGAGTTGAGATGTTTCTTCTTCGTTGGTTTATGTTTGAACTTATTGACTGTAAAAGTAGAATCAAATGACATAAAATCAAAATATTTCGCCCACAACATGTGGGTAACGCAAATAGTTGGAATATTCACCCAGTTCGACGGTGAACTTCAGTATGAATATTCAGTTATCAAGTCAGCTGTTGAAGTTGCTGTTGAAAAAGCAAAGATCAAGTATCCTGATATAACATTTGAATTTACGGCATATAACAGTTCTTCAGCAAGCATTAACGACCATGCCGTAGTAATAGCATCTAGAGAACACTATGAAAGGCATGTTAGTATATTCATTGGACCCAGCGCTACACAAGAGCTAGAACCTGTGGCAAAAATGGCTGCAGCCTGGGGAATTCCAATTTGCACAGCGGGAGGAATGGACGTAGAGTTTCTAAACAAAATATTATATTCTACTCTATTAAGAAATGGTATAGTTCTGTCCCGTCTCGTTCACTTTATCATGACATATTTCCACGTCCTGGACTGGCACCGGATTGCTGTGCTATCTGACGAGACCGACAAGTGGGGATCTCTAATACACAAGAGCATGAAGAAATTCTTGACAGAAGTTGATCACG
The DNA here is from genome assembly GCF_000517525.1 of Limulus polyphemus. Taxonomy (NCBI): domain Eukaryota; kingdom Metazoa; phylum Arthropoda; class Merostomata; order Xiphosura; family Limulidae; genus Limulus; species Limulus polyphemus. The sequence goes on from NW_013666395.1 coordinate 260,447, forward strand.
AAGTTAGGACGTATTTCCAGTCATTTTCTCGTTATTCCAGAGTGAAAACAAATTTTACCTATTTGTTATCAGACTTGAGAAAAACGGCTAGAAGTAAGACGTTACAGTTAGGGGTTTTATTTCTTTGTCGTAGACTTACAACTAACCTTTTTAGATTCATCTATTACTGTAAAAACGTAGATTAGTAAAAACAACAAGGTTAATGTTGAATTACAATTCAATTACATGATTCCTGTTAACACGAGTTACAATATTTTGTGAATAACTATTTCGTATATGTTGTGTCATATTTTCAGGTAACGCTAATCATTGTTTTTTTAGAATAACAGCACTTGCTATTCTGAACCGAGAGGTGTCGATTTAATCATGAGCTAATTTTAAGATTTTTAATTTAGTAGGTATTTCTTATCTTGTAAAAATCAATTTTAAAAAGAATTAGAATATATTAAAGTGTGTGTACATATATATATATTACAAACAAAAGTGTAGAACCTCTAGACTAAAGATGTGAGCAAAAATCTCATTGGACAGTAATATATACATGTATATTACAAACAAAAGTGTAGAGCCTCTAGACTAAAGATGTGAGCAAAAATCTCATTGGACAGTAATATATATATTACAAACAAAAGTGTAGAGCCTCTAGACTAAAGATGTGAGCAAAAATCTCATTGGACAATATAACCTTTAGTACCAAGCACAAAATAACAAACTTTTGGCAGGTATTTTTTTCATTATGATGAAATAAGACATTATTTAAAAAAAAGAATGAATTATCAACAAATATAGCCGTAGATAAACAGCGTGAAGAGCAAAACAAAACTGAATGATCTTAATTAAAATATATCTTATGAAGTCAAACTTTAGGAAATTAGATTAAAATTTAAATCCTACGTTTGAGAAGTCATTGAATGTCAAAAAACAGAATTGCTAGTATAATCCTAATCAGCTAAATAAGTTATATTTTAATAACTAATATGAGTATTATATTACAAGCACTGTTTGTGTAAGTTAGGCACAAAGCTACACAAGTGGTTCTCTGTACACTCCCCACCACGGGTATCGAAACTCGGTTTCTAGCGTTGTAAGTCCACATACATACTGCTGTGCCACTGGGGGGTTACAAACAGTGTAAAATGTTAACTTTTAATTTTAGTAGCAAAAGACTTAGAATACAACATTAGTACATCTGTCTATTTCTCGTTGATTATATCTGTTAGTTTTGGTAGTAGTGAAAGTTCTAGAATATAGCACTACTACATCTATCTATTTCTCTGTGATTAATAAATGTTAGTTTTGGTGGTAGTGAAAGTTCTAGAATGTAGCACTACTACATTTGCCTATTTATTGTTGATTATATCTGCTAGTTTTGGCTGTAGTGAAAGTTCTAGAATACAACACTACTACATCTGTCTATTTCTCGTTGATTATATCTGTTAGTTTTGGTGGTAGTGAAAGTTCTAGAATACAACACTACTACATCTGTCTATTTCTCGTTGATTATATCTGCTAGTTTTGGCTGTAGTGAAAGTTCTAGAATACAACACTGCTACATCTGTCTATTTCTCGTTGATTATATTTGTTAGTTTTGGTGGTAGTGAAAGTTCTAGAATACAACACTACTACATCTGTCTATTTCTCGTTGATTATATTTGTTAGTTTTGGTGGTAGTGAAAGTTCTAGAATACAACACTACTACATCTGCCTATTTCTCGTTGATTATATTTGTTAGTTTTGGTGGTAGTGAAAGTTCTAGAATACAACACTATACATCTGTCTATTTCTCGTTGATTATATCTGATAGTTTTGGCTGTAGTGAAAGTTCTAGAATACAACACTACTACATCTGTCTATTTCTCGTTGATTATATCTGTTAGTTTTGGTGGTAGTGAAAGTTCTAGAATATAACACTAGGAGATCTGTCTGTTTATCGTTCATTGTTCAACGTTTATATAAAAATGAATTATTAAATATAAAGAGTGTATAATAAACCATTTACTGGAAAACATAAATTTTAATAAAATCACTTTGTATTCTAGAGTAATTTTTCACTTAGTTGTCAACTAAGACATTGATATGCTTGAGAAAACCGATAAACATAAGTTTACAATAACACAATAAGAAACAAATCTGAATCACATTTCTATTTCTCTACCTACAAGTTTTCATCATTATTGGAACTGGACAGATCTTGAGAGAAATCCTTTTTGCAGCATATGATCTTGGAATGAGCAACGGGGAATACGCTTTTCTGAGCGTTAAGCTTTTCAACAACAGGAAGTCTTTCGGGGAATTCACGTGGTTCAAAAAAGACGATCCTCGAAATGCGGTAAATTTTTATTTTCTAAATATTTTTGAAATTATGTATGAAACTACCGAAGGAAAAATATGGCATACATGGAAATAATTTATCAATTATATATATAAGATTATGTACAATTAGTTTTTATTGTTTTATTTATATTTCGGATCTTTTGATCTTTTATGAAAACTTTAGAAAAAAAATAATTAAGAAGCATTTGTTCTTCGGATGAGAGCATATTTTTACTGATCCTCGAATTTTTATAAATTGAACATTTTATTAATTCCCTTTTATAAATGAGCAAAATCAATATTCACCAACTTATATTCAATGACGAGTCAAGAGTTTACACCTCTGTAGACCCATTTTCTCGTTTACGCCCCTAAATCTACTTTAAACAGAAAATGTTTTCGTTATAATATTATTTTCGTTTAATGTCGTATTCCTTAATGAAACTAACTGTTTTTGTATTAAAAACACATATATTCTATTATTATTTGTTGATTCAAAGAGATCAAGTAAATAACGATCAAACAAACCTGAGTCTTTCAGAAAAAAACTAATTTAGACATTTTTACTGGTCCTACGTCTTTCATTTCTATATTAGTTAAATTGCCATCCAGCTTCTTTCAAAATATTTACAATTACTGTTGATGTTTCTCACTGGCTGTAATCTGAAAACAGATTATGAATTTTTGATATATATACATCCGAGTAATATTTGGTCTAAATTTGACATTTGAAAACTAAGTCTTGAGAAACTAATAATTTTGAAACTAACCAATATAATATATAACTTTTTCACTAAAAATCACATTTTATTGCTTATGATCCGATGCGTTTTTATGGCTCGTCCTGACCTAGCGTCTTATCCTAATTATTTTTAGGATGCCCGAAAGATATACGAAGCCCTATTATTGGTTACGGTTCAAGTTTCAGCCGACTCTGAATATAGACAGTTTGTTCAAGATGTAATAGAACACTCTAGCAAACAATTTAATGTTAGTGTGGAAGAAGAATCAGTAAGTACGAATATCTACTTGATTTTATTGATAATATCAACATTTTAATATACAGTTCTAATTAGACTAATGAATATCAGTGTGGAAGAAAACTTGATAGGTACAGATATCTACTAGTAGTAGTGAAGTTTGGCTAAACTGTTTGACTTTTACATACCATTGACTCGTTAGACGTCCCTTTACCTGTGACCTATTACACAGTTTTACTTAAGATGTGCTCTTCATACCATTGACTCGTGTGACGTCACTTCACCTGTGACCTTTTATAGAGTTTTACTGAAGATTGTGCTCTTCAATGAATTTGGATTGTCCCACTGGTTGTGAAAAGTGTTTAGACGTGTCATGACCATCTTGAATAGTTGCGTATCCCCCTGGTTGTTTTCGGATATGACATAATTATCTTTGAAATGACACTCTCTAGTGGATACAGCCATCTTGGATGCACCTTTTGGTGATGGTTTCAAGTTTTTATGGGATGCAACGATCTTAAATTATTCCTCTGGTGGTAGGTTTAGACATAGTATAGCCATTTTAGCTAAACACAATGATCTTCATTGGCCGCAACCATCTTTGATAATGGAGACAGGACACATCTTTTATGGTGGAACCACCATAGCAGAGGTTTTAGACATTTAGAAAACAGGAACAATCATGATCTAATAACACCGTTCATGAAGGAACTTTTCAACTCATTTAATTTAAATACATAATGAGACAGAGAAGACACCCCATGCCTGTGGTATAGAAATGACATTAGTGACAACACTCTGAGCTTCTGCTAGATGATCATATGTCTGTTGATGTGTTAGTGTGGTGATGTCTGTTGATGTGTTGGTGTGGTCAGTAAAACATCATTATACTTTCTATATGTAAATTACAACCATATTACAACATCGAGGAGTTTAATTTGTATGGTTTGGTCATACAAATTTACGTGTATTCAATTATAAAATCATGGTTAGGCTATTTATATGTTTGTGGAATAGTCTGATATACAAAATAAAAATTAGATTAAGCTTAAATTGCATGGCACATTTTTTATATATTTTGCTCTATAAGTACTCATTTATAATTTAATTGGGTGACTCAGAGCGTTTTATTATGATTCAAAATGGTACGTTTCTAGCTTCAAGGTAAGTTTAACAAAATAACTACTAGCTGAATTACCAGTGAATGGAAAAAGCAAGCATAATTTTTTGTTACGTTAAATATTCATACTGAAACACGTTATTTTGGGCGGTTCTATCTTATTCATTATGGCCCCACAATTAGCATCTGTGATTACATCTTAATATACGTAATAAAAAATAAGCCTAATATATTTTCAAGTCTAATTTAAATGTATATCAATGTAATAGGTTTAATATAAATATATATATAACTTTTTTGTCCAATTTAAGTGCATAACTATGTCTTATTCAATTTATGTAAATGAATAAATTTCATATTTTATATTCATGGCAAAGCTACTATATCTTTATGTTTCTAATACTATGTTACTATGTTTCTAATTTTAAACTATTGAACAAAGGGAAGACAGCCAATCAGCAGCATCCTATCACCCATCGTCCAAGTTAAGAGATTGACAATTACTTTATCTTATAATACACCCACAACTTAAAGTACGCGAAATAATATTCAGTGGTGTCTCATGGATTCGAACACTGGGGTAATCAGCTTCAAAAGCCAGAAATCTACCACAGGGATAATTCAAGCCTTGCAATGGATTAAAATATATATATAATTACTTGTATTTTTCAAAACTATTTATTAACATTAAATTTATATGTATTTCTATCATAAGTTTTAGCATCATATATACATAAAAATAAATTTCAGGTGATAACAATGTGTATATTGTACTTATAGGTCTAATAGTTTACCGAGGCCATGATTCGGTGACTTCTGGCTTGCTCGTAACGTATCAAATTAAATTTACTGGCGTTTAATATAATTAAATTCAAAAGTATGCGTAGCTGTTTCTTGTTTATAATTTTTATACAAGGTGTAAAAAAATTATTGTTCATATTGAATGACTCACAGTACAAGAGACGCTAGTGAATGTTATAAAGTGTACTAATCATAATAGTTTAGTGTCTATTTGTAATGTATTCTGGTATCCCGTAGGTGTAAGTGTATTGCTACAACACCCCACACACACACAAATTGCGGGAACATATCAGACAGCGGCATAACACAACAAGCATAAAATTGTTGTTGTTTTTAAAGTAGAAGCCCATCTACTCAAAACCGAGATTGGTTATCTTTGTTTTTAACTTTTAGCCCAAAATGTCTTTTGATTTTTATCCAGATCTTCTCTCAAGAAATAAATCTAGATAATGCTTAAAATGGCATCGAAATTCACTTTTAAACCGAATATGAAGCTATAGGATATAGAATGTTTTAGCTATGTACGAGTAAGATTGTTAATAATTTACATCATACTAATTCCATTCACTAATCATGATGAGTTTTTCTGACCTCTCTAAGAACAATATAATTACATCATGATTGTGTTTGGCTGCAATTTATCTGAACTCATCACCGGGGACTCAACCAAAATGGTTAACTCCAAATGAGGGCAAATGACGTCATCAAGGCGAGAGTCATGTAAAGGTCAGAATTCACAGCAATTTAGTCCAACCCTATTACCACTCCTTTTTAACGTTATTGATCATCTACAATTATAATACAGCGCTCTAATACACGATCTTATAACACTGTGAAAGAAGGCTTAGAAATATGAATACCTACTCCACTCAATAATGATAATAATACTCAACTACTTTCTTCTCTCTTGTCTTGGTTAATACTTTATACGCTCGCCTAAGTTTAATTATTAATTAGTAAATTATTATTATTATTGATCATTAAATATTTTTATCCTACATCTCGCCTGCTAACCCGTTATCGTCTCCAGGGAAAGCCTGAGAATGACTATTCTCTGTGTTGATAGAGGTCGGAATTCATTCATGGGTTTTCCTAATCGAAGTCTTTTGTATGTCCACTCGACTGATATCTTTCCCGTTAGAACTTGAATCACTTAATTTTTTAAATCTTTTCAAGAGGGGTACCCAGGTTTTGCTAATTTCTATGCTGGGTCGCCTGAGTGTGTTATTATGTGTGGTTCATATCGTTATCCACATTCACAGGAGATGCTGTAAATGGGGTTTTATCCCTCCATTGGGCCTTTATATGGTTTGGAGTGTACTAATTGTAGTCGTATTGGGCTATGGCTTCTGAATACCATTCTGACTTTTGTTGTTTACACATTTTCTGTATGTTTTTAGAGCGACTTCTGAGAATGGAGAATATGGCTGTAAGTCAGTAATTTACTCTCTGTTTATTCTCGGTGCAGCCTGAGCATTCTGGGGACATTCTCTATACAGTAGGACCATGTTAAACTGTTCTACAACTGAATACTTTATCACTATTTAAATTACTGAAGGACAACTACAGCACAATTACATGATTCTGCAAAGTTCTGATTTTGCACCTAAAATATAGGTTTGTGGAACCTTTGCTATAATAAAACTTTGAACAACTGTAGCATGACTCCACACGTGTGGAAGGGTTGCATTTATATCAATACCTCTTATTTTTGCTATTGACATTTTATATACTATCCATACTTAAAACTCTGACTGACATAACCTTGGATGACCTTGTTGATATAATCTTGACACGTCAATTATATTCCTGTACCTCTTCGTTTCTAACTTATTTTCCTGTCATGAAAAATGGTAACTAGTGAGTTACGGGGATATTTGGTCTATGTAAGACAGATCTTAAAATATTAATTATAGCTTAAGCTGCATTTTTAAATATTCAGGTGTACTACTTTCCGGACTTTCTCCAATACTACGTCTAACTTTCTTTAATTTTGTCAATATTCTCATTTCTAATCTGTCACGTGAACGTGACATTTTATTGAATAATTTTTGCAGACACTTTTTATAGTTATAACGCGTCTTGCGTACTTATCTTCTTTGAAGTTCACATTCATTGAAAATGGGAAATATGTAGATGTATTATTTTCTGCGGATCATAGTAATAAGATAAATATAAATATGATAAAACAGTGACATTTTTTCACGTACACCATTCAGACTGAAAAATCATTTTATGTTTGTTTCTCTGTAATTAAGCACAAACTTGCACAATGGAATATCTGTGCTTTGCCCACCACGGGTATCGAAATCTGGTTTTTAGTGTTGTAATTCCGCAGACATGCCGCTGTGCCACTGGGGGACCTCATTTTATGTTTAGTAACATTAATTATCAGACATATATTCCATAATTTTCATTGACAATAAAATTATATTTACTCACCAACATACTAAAATAATAATCTCACTATTATGTGTGAAAAAATATGTTGAAACGTTGTTAATGAGTTACATATGTCTCTATTATGATCATATTTTGAAAGCTACTGTGTATCAGTATTTAATATTTTAAAGGAACACTCAGGGAGATAATTGTATTGAAAACGTTTTCCTTTAGTCTTGTACGATTTCTTTTTCTTCAGACTATACGTATACTGTATGATAAACTAATACCGTTTACCCGTGCTTCAACGTGCTTTATAACAGTAACATACCTAGTATACAGTAACAGTTTGGAAATGATATATTTAATAACCCCAACATCTCTACTTTCTTGTCTTAAGCGGTTTAGCATTCATTATTGTGTCTTTCATGATAGAAAATTCACTAAATTTGTATCAATGTTCTCCTTCAGCTATTTGTCGACTTTAAAAAGTTGGTCATCATGGTGGAATATATGTCTTTTCATAATGATTACCCACTGTCTATAAATAGCATGTTTTTCTTTTGGAAGGTAAACGTCATAATTGCCGGTTTCCACGACTGTGTCATGATGTATGCTGCTGCCTTGAACAAAACTTTAGTTGAAGGTGGAGATCCAAGAGATGGATATACTCTAATCAGAAGTTTGTGGAATAAAACATTCGAAAACGGTATAACTTTATATCATTAACTTGACGTTTCTTTTAATTTACAGAATGTAGATTTCACATATACATTTGTTCTTTAGGAAAACATAAAATGAAGGGTTTCAGCTTAAACACCGGACGCTTCCTAACATAAAACCTAGTACAGTTTGCTGATTGATTCAATATGACGTGCTTATAATTTAAAATAACAATTAATGATACGTGTATAGGTACATTACAAGCCAACCTATATCTTTTTCTTTTATGGGCCATACTAAATTTAAAGTATCATTTAACTCAATTTCAGACCATTTGAAATTGTAATACGTAACAATTCATATATATATATGACATGAGTTTGAAAAAATAGAGAAAACAACAACATGTTAAGTATTTGACATTACTTGGGCAACTATTTTTTCTTTTACTCTTCTATCATAAGTTAAATTCTACTTTGGATTTAGTAGTTAAATTGTATTTGGATTTAGTAATTAAATTGTACTTTGGATTTAGTAGTTAAATTAAAGCCGATATATAGTCACTTTACGATATTTGCCAACAAGATGGATACACACCGTTTTCGTTTTTAATACAAATATATTTTAATATACAACCAATAATACAATTTACAATAACAGTTATTACAAATAGTTATTACAAACAATGATTTATATACAAAAGTTTCACAAACTTGCAAGCAATATAAAGTCTTATTTCTAGTGTGGAACTTTCTTGATATCCTATTAAGGATTGACGATGAGTGAGTTAAGTTCGAGTTGACGTAGATACAATTCACTTAATAGAGAGCTAGCTAGCTCTGTAGTTCTCGCTAATCACACGCCAATTATAGGTCGAGTTTCTTTTACAGCTGAAGTTATATAATATCTTCGTAAAAGTACTAATGTCTGATGTGAATCCACTGAAGTTAAATGATTGGTAATGTTCAAAATTTATAAATGTTCCTGATCAAATATCTAAAGTTTTCCGATTGATAAGCGTTAATCACAATTATAGCGTTCGAGATTTATAGTATACCAAGTACCAATAACATATATACTGTTTTTTGGCGCGTCGCGTTGGTTATATTTATAGGCGTGTGGAGAGTTTCTCGAAATTTCAATTTTATGTAACAATACTGACGCTAACACTAGTGATTACATACACATATAGGCGGGAGTTTTGCAATACGTATTTAACAGTATAAGTTATGTACATTTCTAAATATAAATTTAATTTAAGCAAACATCGGTATTAACATAAATATATAATAATAAATCCGTCACAATTACCAGACATAAACCAATAATTGCTACTACTATATCAAAACAGCAGACATAAACCATCAATTACAAAATAAGTACCAGTAATTATTAGTGTTATAATATCCATTAGAAGAGAAATACTAACAGCGAGCAATAATATACCAAAAAGTACTAGACCTAAAGTCTTAATCACAAATAAATCATCATCAATAACACAAAGTGATGCTCTAGAGGTGAACGGTAATATTACAAAGCAAATTTCAAAAGTTCCCTAATATATCTGGAAGTACCACATACAAACTAACAATTATAAGACAACAAGCAAGATATATCAGTAATACATAAAAAATAACCAGATATAAAGCATTAATTACAAAACATTTATCAGTGATATATGAAGAATAATCAAGCTATTATAATAATGATCTAGTAGTTACAAAAACAATACTAAGAGTTATCAGTGATACACCAACAATATCCATATATATTTATATATATATATATACCAAATATTACCAGAAATAAAGCTTCTTACTTTAAGGATGATCCATTATGTATATGTGTGTTTTAGTATCCATCACCCATATTTGGCTAGTTCGATTACCGTATATTTTGGTACAGTAGCTGAAAACTGTCTTACGGTGTATTTTGGCTACCTTGTTTTAGGAGTTTTGTCCGACAAAAGGGATAAAAAAACGCTCTAAAATATGGTACATTTCCATTTTTTATAGACTTTGGCTTTGAATTTAAAATACAAGTATTTAATTAATTAATGAGTCAATTATTACTTTTCACAAACCAGGTAATATAACTGTCATCTAATGAGACCATTAGTAATTTAATAACAAAAGAACGAAAAGGAGGAACATTATCTCTGTCATTGTCCTTTATACAATTTTTGCATCCTTAATGGGTACGATCAGCTAGTTTATTATAAACAAAATTTAAAAAGTTATCAGCAATACACTAAAACTTACTAGCCATGTAGTATCAGTTGATAGACAAACACCAATAGTTATCAACAACAGAGCAAGAATTAACAAACACAAACCAACAGGTAAAAGAAAAATACAATGAGTTACCAGTAACAAGAAGTACCAAACATAAACCGTAAATTAAAAAAACAAATAGAAAGTGTTATCACTATCACACACACACACAATAACCACCATTGCTTATAGCATTGATTACAGAAAATACAAATAATTATTTATTATACACTAGTAATTACCAAACATAAAGCATTTAATAAAAAGCAGACATAGGTAATATGCTAAGAAGTGAGAGAGTAATATCAAGAGTAATACAGTGGAATTCTGAGATACACTATTGCCACACAATATGGGATAGGCCCGCTAATAACAACAGGGTCGAATGGGAAAATTGCCACGTTATCTGACTCGTAAATCTTCACAGAGTTTTTAAGTTGCATAAGAAATAAATAGACTGGCTTTTAAGGACTGTGAAAAAGTATTTATTAAATACAACAGTGTGCGTATCTGTTTGAACAAGTGGACGATCATTTCTGCTGTATGAGAGACTAGACCTTCAGCTTTTCTTTTGTTTAATCGAATCTTTGCAGAACTAGTCATTATGAAAGCCAATTAGAACTCTATTACGATGGCATTACCACATAACTGATCACTCTCTTCCTGCATTAAAAGATTGTATTTTTACAGGGGATATGATATGATAGAGGGACACAGAAAGAATACAAGGTCTCGCTAGAACCAAGAAACCACAATGGCCTTCTGAACTAAGTGCTTTTATACCATCACTACATAGCAACAACTACCCTAAAAAATTCGAAAATTAATTCAGCACCTATCACTAAAGATGGTGGAAATGTACATGATATACTGAACATAATATACTCGTATTTCACAATTCTACCTTCTCATTATTTGCAAAAACATTTTGTTCCTCAACAACGTTGTTTTATTGATTTCATAACTACTTTAAAATGTTCAATCCATCATTGTGCGGATTTTTTTTCCATTTTTTATTATATTAATTCTTCTATCTTTGATAGGTATGTTTTGCCAGACAACTGATTTATTATCCTGAAGGTTGTTCTTGTGTAATTGTTCGATGTTGCTTCTTCTTCTTCAATCAGTTTCCTCTCCAACAAATTTTGCTTGTCCTTTCTAAAAGTTTTTTTCACTTTTTTATATTCGTCCTTTAACCTATCGTCTGCACCGGCTTGGACTCTTGCCTTTTACATGACTTTTCTTCGATCAGTTAGTTTCCATGTGGGCCTCTTTTTCTTTTAATAGTGACTTCAGCACTTCTCTTCACTGCTTCTTTGTATTCCACTTCTCTTCCACTCCTTTATTTTCGTCCTTGTTTAATAATACTTCAAACTTATCTTGGAGCTCCAATTGATATTGGCTACTTAAAACTTTCGTTTATAAAGTTTTCTTCATAAAACGGCTTTATTAGATGACGCTTTTTGTTTAACTTCTTAAATTTCAATATTACTTTTGTTACGTATTTGAATTTCAAATATTCCGAATCCGAGTCAACTGATAATTTAAATTTAGTGGTTAAAATTGTACTTTGGATTTAGTATTTAAATATTTGCCGATATATTAGTCAATTTACGATATTTGCCAACAAGATTGATACACACACCGTTTTCGTTTATAACACAAATACGTTTTAATATACACATAAAAATACAATTTACAATAACAATTATTACAAATAGTTATTACAAACAAACATTTATAAACAGAAGTTTCACAAACTTACAAACAATATAAAGTTTTGTTTCTAGTCTGGAACTTCCTTGATATCTTATCGAGGGTTCACGATGAGCGAGTTAATTACGAGTTGATGTAGATATGATTCGCCAGGAAGCTAGCTAGCTTTGTCCTTTGTCACATTCGCTGAATTTTTGGTCCGTTGAAGTTAGGTAATGTTTTTGTAAAAATGCTAATGTCCGATGAAAATCCACTGAAGTTAAACGATTTTTAATGTTCGAAATTTATAAATATTCCTGGTCAAATATCTTAAGTTTCCCGATTGATAAGCGTCATAAAAATCACAGTTATAGCTTTCGAAGTTTATAGCACACTGATTATAGCGAACTACCAATATACATTCACTTTGGCGCATCGCGTTGGTTGTATAAGCGTGGGAAGGTTTTCTGGAAAATTCAGATTACATAACAGTACTGAGCTATATTTAAACGTTTACGTATATAGATATATTGTTGATTCTCATTCTTGAGAATCTTCTACAACTTTGGAGAATAGGCAGGAGTTTCGCAATACATACTTAACACTATAAGCTACGCATGTTTTAAAACATAAACTCAATCCAAATAAACGTTGACATTAAAACAAATATATAACAACAAATTCGTTACACTTTTTATTCACCAAGTAGTGATCTGAGCTAATATCCGCTCCTCTGTACACCTTCGTGTCAATTACGGATGAGCTAAACCATCTGCATATGCAAATGTAATCTATTTCGTTGTTAGTATTTCCATCAGGAGACTTCCACATGTATTTGTGTATTCTCTTGTGCTTAAAATAGGTGTCAGTGATTTTAATCTGCTTATTTTGACAAAATTCCAACATTCTGGTTCTATTGTCATTCAGTTGTTTGCACCCAAAGAGGCCAATAACATATTCAAAACACTCTCGTCTATTAGATACCTGAGCATTGAAATCACCCATAAGTATTACCAAGGCATAACTTGGTACCCTATTTATTACGTCATTCAATCTGTTGTAAAATGCATATTTTGCGTCCTCTTCATCATTATGTGTTGGTTCATGTAGTTGAATTATCGGGGTGTTTGCATGCTGCGATTGAAATCTAGCCATTATTATTCTTTCAGACACAGATTTTTCAGCTAACCAATGCATTCGCAACTTCTTTCCTCATCAGTATTCCTACACCAAGCCTTTCACTTCCCCCAGAGTATATGAATGCTTTATTTTCCATACTAATTTTGTTATTGCCTGTTCATCTTGTTTCACAAAGTCCCATGATGCTAAGTTTCAAATCGGATATATGCTATAGCATGACTTGCTGTACGAGATTAACTTCGCCGACAAGCATCTGCAAGATCTTGACATATCTGAAGCTATTCAAAAATTATAAAACCCAAATGGTCCTTTCACTGGTACAGTAATGATGAATGGTTTTCAGGGGCTTTTGTGGATGCAAAGGAACTTGCAGTCTTTTTTCGGCTATTCGTGCAAAGTTACACATGCAGTTCGTAATTCTGAACCGATAGAATATAAAGAAGGCAGCTTGTCAAAATCTTCCATTGTGAACTCAACTGGTCAGATCATTATTCGCTATTTTTTGGGGATGGTGGTGGTGGTCCACATTTGCATCGTTGCATATGCAACCGTACCTGTAATAAATGGCTTGTATATTGTTGCGTTACCATGGTAACTAAGGTGGTATCCCTATCACACATATTAGTTTTGCTACCAGTTTAGCATTTAAGGATTCTACTGGCTAGAAACCTTGCAGACATTACTTCAGAAAATGTTAACTAACATGGCCACACTAAAAGAAAGACTGTTAAATAATATTGTCACAATAAGGACGTGTGCTGTTTTGTATATTGACGTACCTCCCGAGTGGACCCCTATTATCATCCAATGTCATATATGAAACATCTTAGACACCTGGGAATAAAGTTGCAAGTGATGAGTATTTTCAATGTTCAGACTCGTTCATTTATAGGAAAGGGCTTAGTCACCTATTGATACTATTGTGATTATAAGATTAGAATTGCCTTGTGCACATGCCAGTGCTAATATTTACAGAGTTGGCGTTACAGAACCAGACTATGTGGACGTAACTTTTGAGGAACAGGACGAATATCTATTTGTAGTTAAAAAGTCAGTATCTTTGTACAGGAAGGCTCAAATAAAGTAATGAAACTACAGTCATAAACAGCAGTGTAGACAGCAGAAATCGACACATGTAATAAGTTACAGAATGATGTTTTCCATGTGACAATCCTCTCACTCTATATTCTGACATCAACTGTTACCATGATACCAATCTGGTTATTTTAGATTAACTCAGATTTCGTCTTTAGTGACACTTTGTACTTCAGAAGCACTAGACATTTGGGTGGGTCAGGTTTTGTGGTAGTATGGTTAGTGTTGAAAGTTCGAATCAATAGATATATATCATTAGGCGGTTTATCATACATCGAATTACCTACAAAGATACAAGATAAAGAAGTATTAAAGTTGAAGATCAAGAATGTTCTATGTATTGTATATCAGCATAGTTGCATCGAGTAGATAGAGAAAAATCACAATCCACAACGAGTTAGTAATTATAATAAACCAGAACAACTGAAAAGTATTAAAGAAGCACTCAAGACCCTGTTGCTATAAATGATATCCCAAAAGTTCAAAAGAAGATGAATATTTCAGTAAGTGTCTACAGTTACGATAAAGAATGTAATATTTATCCATTAAGTATAACTGAAAATAAACGAGGCGGCATGCTACTCTTTTATATGTAAAAATAAAGTTAACACACATTACTGCCAAAAGTCAAATAACAAAGCATGTAAGAAAAATATATCCGTGTGATAAATTTCTGCAGTATTTTTATTCAGAAAAAACATGAAGAATCCTGTAAAAGTGTTAGACAAAGGAAACTGTGAAGATTTAGTTATAAAATTTAAAAATATCAATAATTCACCAAGAGTTCCTTTTGTTATATATGCCGATTATGATTGCTTAAATATTTGTTATCTAGATCCCTCTCGGAATTATACAAATGCTTATCAAAAACATGAACCTATGAGTTTTTGTTATTATATCAAGTGTGTTCATGTACATTATATAGATCCTGTAGTTTATAGTGGAACAAACAGACAAACTAAATTCGTTAAATTGCTTAAAGGAGAAGTTGCAGAAATAGAAAAGACATATGGTAATAATAAAAGAATGGACGATTTAACTAAACAAGAATTAAAAAATAATGATATTTCTCCTATCTATAATCAACATAGGTGATGAAAAGAAAGTTCAAGACCATAATAATTTAACTGGAAAATACAGAGGATCGGCGCTCATAATAGCCGTAATTTGTTATAGAAATACTTCATTTATTTCAATATTTATTCATAAAGGTTTGGAGAGAGTTTACGATACAAAACATGGAAGAATATTCATATCTTATGTAAAGACTGATGTTTTTATATTAGCAGATATTTTATTATTCAGAGATGTTTATTTTGAACATATAAATTATACACTGCTTAGTATTACACAGCACCTGGTTTATTATGGGATGCAATGTTAAAGATGTTTAAGGGCCATGCTTTCTTGAGTATCGAA
>NW_013666395.1:277201-283949 GCF_000517525.1 Limulus polyphemus
AACATTATAAAGTCTTTTTCTTAGTCTGGAATTTCCATGATATGTGACATAATTTTATTTGATTGTAATTATATATATATATATACAGGCCTAATTGGAGACATCTACATTAACAGCAATGGTGACCGAGAAGCTGACTATACCCTCAGTGATCTTGATCCTACAACTGGAGAAATGAGGGTAAGGTTTATCTCTGAATATGATAGAAAATAAATGGGACACTTTTGTATTTGAATGTGAATTATTAATGATGAATGAGGTTAAATGTAAAAGTTTGCTCGGATATTTAGACATGGATATCAATTTTAAGATCTAAGAGAAGAGAGCGCAAATCAACTATATCTGTTTATTTTGGTTGATATATTCTAAACAGTTTCTGACAACTACGTCAAAAACAAAATAAACGATATATATATATATAAATCCAACATCATAGTGAATTAATTGCTTTCAGTTCGCAGCATTTATGAAAGAACTGCATATTTAAATGTTTTTGAAAATACTAACCTCATGTAACACAAGTTTCAATTCTTTTTAATTAGACTCATTAGAGTATTGAATTGTGGTTAACAAGACTTTATTGTTTTGGTATTCTTGATAAAAACACCTTATTTACGCTGACAACAGAAATGTATACCTATATCCCGCTTTTCTAGCACAATGCTAATGTAAATTTATATCATTAAATGTCCTTAGAGAATTTACTTCTTCAGAATGTAGGCATTTTTCTGACGAATGATGAACTTAATTTTAATGTTCAGTACATTTTTATTTTGTTTCTCATCATATAATCAATATTAGTCATATTGTAAAATAAGTTAAAGTCCATTATGGTAACGATGATACATGCTTCTATATAAACGTAAATTCGGTCTTAAGTCACTACACAAACGTTAATAGCGAAAATATGAATATATAGATCTTTCACATTTTATGATAATATTCTATAAACTAATGATCAATCAAAAATACAGAATTATTTGAATCATTTAGTAACCCTGTTGTGTGTGTATGAGGCTTTGCGTTTCCTTAAATTGAAATTACAAATCATCTACGTTTTTATTTGTATTCAGTATTCAAATACATTGAATACAAATCATATTTATATGTGCTATAGCAGTTCTATGATGACTTGTTCTGTGTACATAAGTTGTTACAACAACTTACTAAATACTAGAAAAGAAGCGTTTTATGTGCTACAGCAGTTCTACGAGGACTTATTCTGTGTACATAAAAATATACGTAGAACTGCTGTAGCACATAAAACGCTTCTATTCTAATCTTTAGTAAGCTGTAGTAAGGACTTATTCTGTGTACATAAAAATGTATACTACAGCTTACTAAAGATTAGAATAGAAGCGTTTTATGTGCTACAGCAGTTCTACGAGGACTTATTCTGTGTACATAAAAATATACACTACAGCTTACTAAAGATTGGAATAGAAGCGTTTTTATGTGATACAGCAGGTCTATGAAGACATGTTCTGTGTAAATAAATTGCCTAGAATAGAAGTGATTTAGTTACATAATGGTATTTATATTTCCCCATAAAATAAAACTCATAAAACTATTAATGAAATTAATTTAAGACTAATTTCTTAATAAACACATGTATAAATGCATCTCTGTTTCTTTGTGAGCAGAGAAAGAATGACCACGGAACGGTGACTGTAATTTAACTGGAGAGCCTAATAACCAAAAAGATTTCATGAAAATAAATTTTTAAAATCTTCGGTTGTTAGATAAACTTTAACGCTTGAGATTCAACTCTACGAAATTTCAACTTTTGAAATTGCACCTTAATATATTGTTAAACTCCGAAAGTTTTAAAGAGCAGCAACTTATTATTGATAAATAAATTTACTTTTTCCAAAATTGTATTTTAAAACAAAAATGTTATTCAGTATTTTACAACAGTGTAAAAACTAAGGACTATTCACACAAACGGTTTTTCTGGAAAATATTTGCCGACAGCGTATGAACACTACATAATGGATATTTATGTTTCACACCAGGCTGTCGCTACTTACTACAGTGTCCAGCAAACCTTTGAATTTATTCCTGATGTAAGTATCCATTGGCCAGGGGGCTCGCCCCCTTCTGCATATCCTTTCTGTGGATTTACTGGTGATGCCCCACACTGTCAGCAAGAAGGTAAGTTCCAGCTGAGGCCTCGAAATTATTTAATCATGGAAATGTTTAAAAAATGTGAAATGATATTAATTTATACGTGGCGTTTGAAGATGAATTCTTCCTCATAATTATGATTCTAAATGTAGTTCATACATTATAACATGGCCTGAAAGGAGTTTAATAAAAACTAGATCTGCACAAGTAGTAGCGATAACAGCCATAAAATGGTTTTCATTTTTTATCTTAAAAATTAGAAAGTAAGATTCCTTCGTGAGTATTTAAAAGGATTTGAATTTTTCTCTTTAAAATTATTAAGTAGAGAATCACACGCTAGCTTTGTACTTTCTATGTTCTATAGGGTAGCACTGCACAACGGAAGTTTAACAGAATGAATGCACAGTGTGTCCAAAATAACAAGAATCAACGATATGAATGTAAATACAACATGCCGTCACCATTATAAGTATGAAGCTCTCGGTACATTCAGTTAATTGTCGAAATCTTAGTTATTTGAAAGCTGTTATCGAAATTGCACCGATCTTAACTTTTACTTTCTGAATACCATTTCCCACCATTCCCACTGATTGTAATAATAAATAACATAAAATGATGTTTACTCATTTGTAACATTTTACGTTGTCTTGGATATACTAACCTCAAAAGATAAAACATAATTCAACTCTCAATGTACAAACTTGTTGATACACTGCTCACTATCGGTGAGGTCGACGTACTGCATTGTATTAGTTAATCTTGTGTTTTTTACGTTTCACATAACACAGTGTAAATATAATTATTTGTGATTAAGCACAAAGCTACACAATGGGCTGTCCGTGCTCTGCCCACCACGGGTATCGAAACCCAGATTCTAAACCTAGATTCACGAGAGTGGGGATTCTTATTCTTATTTGTATGTACAAAAGAGAAAATCCTGTCACTTCAGGGATTTTTTTTTTCAGAACCTTTTCCGATATATGGTTATATCGTGATCACAGCAGCGGTTATTTTTCTCGCAGCTGTTGGCTTCGGTCTTCAAATCTACCGGTAAGAACATTCCACAACAATTTCTCACAAATGTTTACTTGGTAATACAACAATCTCTCACAAATGTTTACTTGGTAATACAACAATCTCTCACAAATGTTTACTTGGTAATACAACAATCTCTCACAAATGTTTACTTGGTAATTTGTGTCGCAATATATTATATTTTCTTTTTTATGTTTAAAAACATTTATTAGATGTGCAACAAGCACGTAACACATTTCAGTGATGTATGCATGCTAATAGATTATGCGTTGGAGTTTACAAGAAAAAAGGCACGTATATTTGAATATTCTAACAAATATGACAAAATACCAATATTAAATAAAGACGTCAAGGAACTTCAGAGAAATGTTTTTTCTTCATTTACTCTACGTTTTGGCTTACGTCTTTTTCGAGGACTTTTGAGCCTTTGAGCGTCACAAGTTTTATATTAGACTAAATGAATAATAAAATAAGTCAAAAAGATTAATCTATTATCTAAATAATAATAATAATTTAAGGAACAATAAAATATTTCTTGAAACACAGGAGAGTAAAACTGGAATCCGACCTAAAGAACTTGTGGTGGAAAGTTCAGTGGGATGACATTATATTCCAGAATAATGGACCAAAATCTCTGGTTAGTGTAGATACAAGTGAAGATAGAGTATATGGCGTAAGGGAAATGACATATAGTTGTATCATACTTTATGAAATGTTTATATATAAAGCACTTCAGTTTACTTGGTGGAAGATATTTTCATAATTATGAATAATGTACAGAATGTGAATATTGTTGTTATTTAATGTCATTTTACTTCAATAACAATGAATTATATTGCACAATAAGAGTTAATGATAATGCTTTATTTTTATGTTTTTCAGTTTGAGAAGAAACGTGAATGAATGAATGATAATCATATTGAATTATATACAAAACAATTTATTTAGTTCTTAATTTTATCAAATTGTAAACATCTTGTCAAGTCTGAGTCTATTTGCTGCAAGTACTAAATTAAGTGATTTATGTTTGATAAATCGGAAAGTTGCCTTTTTTTTTTTACTAGTAATTATATGAACGAGTTCTTTTGGATTGTTCGATAAAAAAAATAATGTAAAGTCTAGTCCACTTAACGATCACAAAGTCATTTTATTTCGTCAAGTTTCACGTTTAGCGTAACAATGTCTAACAGACGTTTCACTAACTTACTTTTTGTCGAAACACAAAATCAATATTTACTGCACTGAACCAACAAATTGACCTTTAGATGACCTATGATTAAGATCATCTGACTTTCTGTATTTTGTTTTGTTGTACTTTAAGTTGGTTGTCTTCATTATCTTGTTCTTCTGTCCTTGTTGTGTATAGGGAGTTCAACCTTTGGTGTTATAATTGTTGAGTAGTGCACAGAGATTTCCAAGTCGAAGGCTGTTAAACTGTTTGAAGCAAGTCCGTCATCTATGTTTACGCAGTATATCTTGTGAGAACTTGCAATATTCCTCGAGGTAAATCATCCATAGTGAGGTGGATTTTCAACTTTTCTCTTGTTGGAACCTCATGACCCCTTGGTGTTCGCATCAATCCATGTTTAATTTCTTTACCCAATTTCTCGGCTTTCATTACCAGATAAGTAGAACAATGGTAGCTATAGAGTCAGTATCACACATCATGCTACAACGCTTCTTTTTATGATCAGTAGTTGATTCCTTCAGTTTAGGGTGTATTGTCCATGTTTATCCACACTTAAAGTAGGTTCCTTTTTCTGTCAGTGTGTATTTCTTAAATAATTTTGTCTGCAGTTCCTCCTAATATTCCCTTTGAAGTTACAATTCAAGTACATTCTGTTCTGTGGTTTATTCTTCCATTCTAAATAAATAGTTATGTAATTAAAGGTTTCTGTCAATATGTCCTTCTAAGTTGTAATTAAACACCTTATATCCTATGGTTTACTTCTGTTTTTATTCTGAAGAAAACAGTCATCTCATTAATTCTTTAAGTTCTTCTAGACCTTTACCAGAGGGAGTTGATGTTTTTTACGCTACTTGATATCTAAATTCCATAATTTCTAGTGTTTACTTCTGCAACTTTATCTGTTTATAGTTTAATCACTAATCAAACAGTTCCCTTAAAGATATACATTATACCTACTTCATTTTAGTCTAATTCGTATATCCTTAAAACATCTATAAATTAGTCACATTCAACGAATCCATCATTTCATGTGGATTATATGGATAAGACAATTGGTTACTCGTTCCACATCTCCAGCAAGTCCGGCTCCTAAACTTTGCTTTAGAAACTTTCTTCCGATGCCACGCTCCAAATTAATTTGATAAGGCAGCTCTAAATCTCGTGTCTTGTTCTTGTAATTTCTTCTTGATTTCTTGCATACAAACCGAAGCTGACATTTATCTTTAACATTACATGTAATGGAATTTTGAACAAAAGCGGTTTTAAGCTTCCTATGTAAATCTTTGGAATTATTATTTTAATCATTCCAAATACAGCGTTATCCAAAATTATCTTTCATATTTTGAAATTTAATAATTAAATCATTAAGGAAATACAACCATGCATACAGTTTTCAACATCTTATAGTCCATCTCAAACAGCTTTTAATGACATTTTTTCACTCCAGTAAATAGTGTTATCCCATAAAATGGCAATCGTGCAAGAAAAGGCTCAATGTGTCGTTTGGTTTGCAGAAACCAAGTCAGTAACTGTGATGCAGCGTAACTACAGCGTAATTACAGTACAGGAAAAAATATGGAGGTATGTTAGGGATATCGTGTATCACACACCTATAGAAAACATCACAGAGGTAAAGGCCAGGATAACGGACGCCATAGCTACTGTAACTGTGGAGATGTTGCAACAAACGTGGACTGAAATCTAATATTGGTTAGATGTGTTGAGAGACACCAATGGTCCACACGTAGAAGTCTACAGATATGTCAATAAAAACTGTTTGAGTTGGGCTAAAAGTTGAAAACGACATGGTTGTATTTCCTTAGTTAGGAAATATATTGTGGGCCACCTTGTACTTTAGATTTCAAAACGTGTGTTGTCTTTGTCATGGTCAAATCCAAGTAAAAGTTTACATGTCAATTCATTAAAATTGCTAACAATTATTAACGTCATTGTTTTTATATTCAGGGAACAGGGGACAAATCCCAAATGGATATTTTAGGAGGCAGTAGTTTCTGTGGAATGAAATTGGGGATATACAAGGTAAAGCAGTAGTGATATTTCAATTTATATAAACTTCACCTTTACAATTAATAATGTTTATACTAAATAGGTTGTAAATATGCAATTTTTAAATAGTACAGTAACTAAATATCTAATGCACGTGATCATAAAAATTGGGTAAAGTTTACGTAATTATGCTTTAACTGGAGTTATGTTCACTCTTAATGCCTGATATCGCAACTTATGGAAATAATGTCTATACACTGAGTGGTCACAAGTAAATAAACACCTAATTTTTCGTCATTTAAGTGATTCATGCTAACTAATTTGTGTTCACAGAGCACTATACAAATGAAAATGGTCCGCACATTAATTATCTTAACATGTCTAGAACTC
>NW_013666395.1:284865-302479 GCF_000517525.1 Limulus polyphemus
CTAGATATTAATCAAATTATAAATATATCAATTCATGTGAATATCACTGAAAACCTTTTCTGAAAAGGTGGTGTCTATTTACTGGTGACCACGCTGTGTACGTTTCAACTTATGTTTATCATACGTATGTTTTGCCTCAATTACTTTCGCTAACCGTAGATACTTTCAACCATATTATCCGGTGTAATCAATTAATGAAAATAGTTTTATAAAATTTAGCATATTTAAAGTGTTATTTTGGGGTTGATTGATGAATATTACAGTAAAATATAATATTTAAAACTATCTCCTTGAGCCTCACGTACATAAATTTGATTCTTTAGCCAATACTTTGCTATCGCAATTGAAAGTCAGTGATTTTTGGTTTACATGCAGGGGGTCAAAGTAGCGGTAAAGTCTTTGAAAATAAGAAAACTTCATATATCGAGAAATGTCCTTCTAGAGTTGAAACAGGTAGGTTATACGTATGATTATAAACATGTATTAATGGTTACCGATATTTTAAACCAGAAGCTTTGTTCAAATTTTATCAGATCCACGTAACTTCGTATTATTGTGTTTTGTAAACTGCATTTTTACATGAACTTTTTTACATAAGCTTGTGCAGGTTTGTTTGTTTGCAGTTAAGCACAAAGCTACACAATTGGCTATCTATGCTCTACCCACCACGGGTATCGAAACTCAGATTCTAGCTTTGTAGGTCCGCAGACATACCGCTGTGCCACTGGGGGGGGGGGGCTTCTACATATTCCTATCAAAATAAATAAGACAGCTCGACAATATTGTAAATAGTTAGTTGCACAGTTCTCTGCTAATAAAGAACTCGGTTACTCTAGTTGATGGTGAGGAGCAATCTTTGGAGTTTAAAGTATTTAATGGAGAAAGAGAATTGCTTAAAACCATAAGAAATCAAAATGTTCTGTTATCACCAATTATCACTCAGATGCTACTGGTTAAAGTAACACATTTTCTCCAGTATACATCCTGAAACTGTCATTACAATAAAAAAAAAGCTATTGCAAATTATTTACGCCTAGTTCCATCTCTATCAAAATAATCATCATGAACCTGCAATTCAAAAGACTAAAACAGAAAATATAAGCTTTATAAATTCAAGCTTCTTTTAAGTTACGTCTCTAAAAGTCAGGTAACACGAATAACAAGTAAATGCAGATATTGCGTGATAATATCTGAAAACACACAAAAATGTTAAAAATGACTTTGTGGAAATAGTTTTGTTTATTTATTTTCGGATATTCAAGCAAAACTATACAAGGACTATCTGGGATAGCCGTCCCTCATTTTGATATGGTTAACTAAAGGGAAGGTAGCTAGTCAATAGTATTCAATGGAAAAAAAGAATCAATAGATTAATGTTTCGTCAAATCGATGTTTATCATGACCCAATGAAGGTCTTTTGATCGAAATGTTGACCACTTAATACTTTTGTTTCTTCTAGAGTGATTTTAACAATGTTTTTGTATCTTTAAGAAAATCAATGATCAATATTAAACTAAACTTTCTTCTTATTTTGAATAAATATCTATCCATATTTCATAAAAATTTCTTCAAGAAACAAAAGATAGTTTTTAAAGGTAATTTATCAAGAATGGACTTTATGTTATTTTTTATTCCAGCTATTGACAAGACTGATTAAAGACCATTGGAATAAATAGTTTCAGCTCTTTATGTTTCGCCCAATTAAGTGTAACAAATGTTATGTTTCTTTCTATTTTCAATGAGTCTCCCAGGTCTGACATGGCTTGGTGGTTAGAGTGCTTAACTCACAACCTTAGGGTCATGGGATCGAAACCCGTCTCCAAACATGTTTGCCCTTCCAGCCCAGGGAACGTCACAATGTGACGATCAATCCTGCTATTCATTGATAAAGAGTTCAAAAGTTGACGCATTTATTGACTATAAGTGATTACTAACACAACACAATAACTTGCTGCTATAAGTGGCAAAGGTGTATGACAACACTGTAAATATAACCTTTGTAATGTTGTTCTACCTTTCATTATAATTTAAGGAAACAACCTATAACTTTCAGGCACACGGGGGGGGGGGCAGCATACACTTTGAAGAATATAAACGTTACATCTTTATGGTACCTCCGATGAAGGTTTTAAGCCGAAACGTCAAGCAAAAATGGTTTTTCTGGAGTTAAGGGTCGTCATGTAAAGAAAAATAAATAAATTCATTTTACTTGATATTTAAGAATCATATTATGGAACCAGTTTAATTAAGGTATTATCATATACCAATGACTAGCATTGACTGTTTACTGCACAAGTAGCTCATTGTGAAGTTTTGTGCCTAACTAAGCTCCTTTTTATATGCATGATTAAAAATGGTTCATTTTCTAAAACTACATAACATGAAGGATATAAAATACTGTCAGTGGAACGTTTTTTTTTCTACTGATTTTTTTTTGGGAAGAGCAATAATTTTAAATACTAAATAATAAATGTGAAGCCCAATTTATCATTCGATTTACCACTTGTCATTGAGTGATATTGGTTTCCGGAAATTCCACCCCTCATCAGTGACCATGGACAAGGGTAAATTGAAAGAATAAGACTAGGCTTCTAGGCTCTTCATATAGTATTGGGGTGTATATTATACGTATGATATCTTGAGATGTCTTGTTTATATGATGTATTGGTCTTCACGAATTTCCCTTAGTATTTTATACAGTTTGTTGTAGCAAAAAAACATTTAAAATTCTTATATGTATGGTGTTTTGAGACATAATTTACTCACACAGTGATCTTATATTTATATAGAAATTTCAAGAATATGCAGCATTGATGCTAATAATTTATTATTTTGAATTATTCAGTCTAATTCTCTGGACATATATCCTCTTACTTGAAACGTTCCTGAAAAAAAGTTTGAATATTGAGATTACAGAAATATCCCTTGATGCAAATATGACTTACACATTAAGTCTTCTGTCAGTCACGATATTATCTCCTGGATCACGATATGGATGCAGAAAGCTTGTTTATACAGTTTATCGATCGCTTTTAGATCATCTTTAAGCAGAGGAATTACATGATCAGGGACTTCCGGATGTAACTACAGGCAAAACGTGAACTATATAAGGAACAACCTTGTCGTTCGAAACGCCATCTGTAGGGAGAAATAGATCTGGAACAGTCATTACGATGATATTAATGCAATGAGTAAAACACGAGACTCATCTCAAAGGATTCACTTACAGGGCACCTGTCAAATCCTGTGATTCATGGTCTACAAACTATGATAACTTCTACTACTACAAACAGCTATGAAAGTCTAACGATTGTAAAGAGACTGTGCAAGTTTTGAGATAGGTGAAATCGAAAATAATTTGCAATAGATTTAGCAGAGAGAAACCGGTGTTTAATTAAAAAACAGAAGCAAGACTACAACAATTGTAAACATGTTTAACTAAACGTTCTGGAATCAATGGTATGTAAAGATGTTTGTACATTGAAGAAGATGCACAAAATAAGTACTGACCTGTACAACCCCCCCCCCCCCTTTTTGACCTATACACCGTATCTTTTCAATTGTAAACTTTTACTAAACTTTCTAAACAGAACTAAATTTTTCTAGCTATTTTACGTCACTCCAGAGTCAGATGGGTCCTAATGGTTATCGTGTTCGGAATCTGAATTCGAGGATTTATATTTCTCGATCTGCTGCCACAAAAACGTGCTTCGGACTTTTAGGCCGTGATTGAGCTAAATGTGATGTCCAAATACAATTTTTCATCAGAAAACGGTAGCCTAACTGTTGGTGGTGGGTGATGTTGATAAATTTCCTTAATTCTAGTCTATCAGCTCAAAACTGGAGGCGACTATGTGAATATAGCCTTTGTGCAGCTTTGCTCGAAAATTTTAAAAGAAGCAATTAAATTATCCGCTTCGAAGTCACCTTTTTATTACAAAAATCTTGAGAAACTATGACACGTAACTTCTCGACAATTAAAATTACTCCGCTAAGGAACAATATACTATTTCAACATTTCCATTAATTATTGTCCCTCCTTTCTTAAGCTAACATATTATTCTTGACAGAACTTTGAAATTTGGAAATTAAATATTTCTATCCGCAAATTAAACTATACATGATGTTCAAATCCACAATATGTTTCAAGCTGAGAATCTTCTATCTACTCCTCTGCATATATCGGTCGTCTACCAATATGTTTATTTATTATGACTCTAAGGTAATTTATATTGGATAAACTTCAAACCTATTAAAAATACGTGTCAGGGAGCATGAGAATATCTTGAGCAGAATCGGTCAATTTTTATGCTTGTTCTGTTTGTGTAAATAATCAACAACCACTTTATTGATAATTTCAAAATTATAATCTCGAGCTCATCCGGCCTGCCCCCTCACCAGTGGCATAGCGGTATGTCTGCGGATTTATTCCGCTAAAACCGGGTTTCGATACCCGTGGCGGGCAGAGCACAGATAGCCCTTTGTGCTTAATAACAATCATCCAGCCTGAAAGTTTACTAACATTGAATATTCAATCAAGTTTGCTTTGATCACCAACAACTTCAGTTCCCTTCAACTATCTTTATTTAAATAAAAGTTTTTTCTTACACATATAAATTCCAACTTCTGCTGTTCTATAAATCCTTAAATATGAATTGCTATATTTCAGTACTTTTCTTTTTGATATTTCCTTTTTATGTACTTGTGTATCATCTATCTTCTGTGCATAATTTTCAATGTATATTTTTTTTATAGATCGCTAAAGATGGAGGTGACCGAAACGGTCTATATTTATAAAAATTATTAACGCTTCACCAATGTCAATAAAAGATCTTATAGAGGTGTTTTAGTTCAAAATTGTATAAAAAGTAATAAGAAATATAATATATGTACGTTATACTACAAAATATGGTTCATCACTTTCCCTATTATTCATCTTGATTCCTCGTGAAATGTATTTACTTATGTATTAGTATTGTGAACAGAAACTATGAAATTCAGATAGGAAAAGAAATATGATAAGTCGTTACTTTCGATCACTTGAACTGCAAAATTAAGATAAGAGCAAATAAATGAGATATCCGTTATTCTATCAACTGTTAAATTAGCTTCTTGTAAAGCGTTATGAACCATTACATCTAATCAACGTTGACCAACTTCCAGTAACTAAAAAAAAACATTTCTCGCAGTCTCAGCAACATATTTATATATACTCTGTTAACAACTTAATTTATATGTTAAATAACTTTAATTCCAATTTTTCCTCAAGAGCCTTAAAAGTTGGAAAATCTTAGTTTGTTTATGGAATCGGAGTGTAGATTGGTTTAATTGTTTACTGATATTTGCAATGGTGTAAATATAGTACTGTAAGTGACGGCGTTTTTGGTATGAAATACGGTGTAAACATAGTACTTTAAATGTAAACGTTTTTGGTATGAAATACGGCGTAAACATGGTACTTAAAGTGGCGAAGTTTCTAGTATAAAATACATATGTTGTTAAAGATCAGAAAATTAAGACAAAAATATTTTTTTTAATCTAACGACAGTCATCAGGGTTCCATATATGCTTCTTAATTTTTTTTCACGGTTTGAATTTCTTTCTCTTTACGTTTTTATTCAATCCAGAATTTGAATGTACAAAATAGCATCGTATTGAAGGATAACACTTTTTAGCACGGAATCTTCTCCTTAAAATCAACTGTCTCTTTAAAAGTAAAATCTGATTCTATAACTTATTCCAATTTTGAAATGTTCTTTAATGTTAAAATGCTTGTACATTTCAGATTAAGGACATTACACATGACAATCTGGTTCGATTTGTTGGATTCTGTCCAGATGAACCATACATTGTCCT
Organism: Limulus polyphemus; assembly: GCF_000517525.1. Lineage (NCBI taxonomy): Eukaryota > Metazoa > Arthropoda > Merostomata > Xiphosura > Limulidae > Limulus > Limulus polyphemus. Next base: position 290,722 of record NW_013666395.1, read on the forward strand.
AATTTCAGAATTTGTCTCCAGAGGAAGCCTAAGGGTATAGTGCTTAAATTTAAGCTTTCTTTTAGTAGAGACTTTATATTAATGTATGTTTCTCCTTTATACCATTCGTGTTTAGCAAGGAACTTGAATTAACTTGCTATAGGCTAACCATATCAGATTCAAACTAACAAATACACATCAGTGTAGTTGAGATGGAGGCATCTAACCACCATTTTCCTTAATAGTTCCCATTAAGTACGAATTTGCTCTATCGTTCCTTGAACTTTTACTTTTTTCGTAAAATGCAAACGTGCTGTTACTAATCGAACTGTATAACTGTACAAAACTACTTTATGAACATCTTAACTGTACAAAAGTACTTTATGAACATCTTAACTGTACAAAACTACTTTATGAACATCTTGTGTCTAAGAATGCTATCCACCTACACCTAGAACATCCTTGAAAAACAAATAAATTAAATTCTAACCAATTTGTCGAGGAACGTGAGGTTTGGCATTATCGTATTGCAGAAGAGCACATTCTACAGATGTAGTATCGGAAGAATATTGATCTATTAATTGCAGTATTTTATCGACCCCAATTAAAATTATGTCAAGCATATCGGAAAGAATAAATATCGTTTCATTTTGAATGCCTCTCACTGACAGATAGATAATTATCTTAACATTGTTTCAGAAAACTTCAAAGGAAAATGAGTTATTCATATCATCAATAAGTGATAAAACTAATAATTAATATTATCAATGACTGATAACACAAATCATTAATATTTTCAATAATTGATGACTGAAACAAGTTTTCAATATATCAACCTGTTAGAAATTTCAAAATTCCTACTCACAGTTATAGAACTATCATTACAAAAGACTGATTATCTCTTACAGAAGAACTACAACAGAAAAATGATAGCTCTTTTCGGAAAATTTAGTTAATTTAGTTCTATGTATGTTTTTGTCTTGATATTATGAAATGGCTAAATGTATTATGGAATTGCAATCCAGAGAGCAATAAAATATTTGTAACTTTCATTTCTAGCGTGGCCAGGTGGTTAAGGCACTCGACTCGCAATCTGAGGGTCGCGGGTTCGAATCCCCGTCACACCAAACATGCTCGCCCTTTCAGCCGTGGGGGCGTTATAACGTGACGGTCAATTCCACTATTCGTTGTTAAAAGAGTAGCCCAAGAGTTGGCGTTGGGTGGTGATGACTAGCTGCCTTCTCTCTAGTCTTACACTGCTAAATTAGTGACGGCTAGCGCAGATAGCCCTCGTGTAGCTTTGCGCAAAATTCAAAATAAACAAACAAACATTTCTAATGTGTTCCTTTGTACAAAATAAAATGTTCTTACAGTTAATTTAGAATATATTTAATCACAGCATACAACATCATCAATTATTCTGTCTCAACTGTATAGTATCACACAGCAAAAGTAAAAGGAAATTGTAGTATATTGTGCATATTCAGTGAAAGAACCGATACGGCTCTTTATAAATTTATAATACTTATTTTAGATCAAGATCATGCTGCTTCAGCATAAGGTGTTATATATCATGATGACTGATATATTGTAAATGAAAATAGCATTTTGACGTGTACTTTATGTGTTGAATTCCCAGCCGACCTGAAGAGTTCTGGTACTGGCGAAAGTTCTCATCGGTAGTGGCGTGCGACTCACGTGTTGTACGGTTGAGATGCTATTATTTTTCTTCTTATTGTAAACTCGTAGTAAAATGACATTAAAGAAACTACCGATCAATAAACCACGTTTCATAAGGCGTTATACACTGTGGTAATTACAATAAATTTTCGATTCTACTGCTAAAATTTTAATGACGTTAAATTACATGAGATGTTTATTTTACGTCACGTAGACTTCACTCTTTTTATTCAATTACATGAGATGTTTATTTTACGTCACGTAGACTTCACTCTTTTTATTCGAATATTTGATAATATTATAATCGATATAGCAATGAAATTCATCGCTAATGATATGACAAAATAAAACTTTTGTTACAAGTGCTTTGCTTTATTGACCTTTATTGGTCTGTAACTCTCTTGTGACTTTGAAATATGTACATGTTTTTAATCAAATAAAAAGTAACACATGTCGAGAAACTTGAAATTGGTACTATGTAATTTTTAAACAAAATGATGTAATTACATTTCTATATAAATAATAAAAAAATGCCAACATCAGTTGCTGATACATCACAGAAAATATAACTCAATAGTTTAACAGCAGTGTTGTATATATCAGAGATTCTTACTTTTTTATATATATTTTAGTAAATATGGTTGAAGATGATTGGATATACTGAATTTAGTTTAAAGAGACGGAGTTTATAAAGTACTTTTAATTTTCTTTAAGTAAAAAAAAATATCCAAAAATAGCTGTATATAAGTTAGCATATTTTTACAACATCCTTCTTTTCATCATCTTTTTTTTTTATTGAAATCATCAGGATTATTTTCCAGAGTATAAATACGTTCTTGTCGAAGTTTAAACATTTTTAGGTTTGATTTATTTACACAACTTATTATTCTAGGTAGTTTTCAGGGTTTTCTTTTTTATAATAGGATCTTTTGGATAACGATACTTTCAAGACTGACTGGCCATTTCGGTTTTCAATTATTAACGACATTACAGAGGTAAGTAAATTAACGATTTTATGCACAAATTTTCTCATGAAAAATTCAATAAAGTTGGAAAAGACTTTCAATAGTTCGAAATACGGACAGGGAAAATTAAGATGTATGTTTTAAGTTATTTTTTAATTCGAAAGCAGAATTACTTTTTATATTAAATAGAGTTTGCTTTGTATTGCTATGGCATTTATGATACTTCACCAGGCAAGTTGTCCTACAATCTGAACACATTCAGCTGTGGATACGTTAGAAGAGTGACAATAAATTCCATTATTCTGTTCAAAGTATGACAAAACCCTTGTTAAGGTGAGGGCTGTTGATTGACTGTCTTCCCTCAGGTCAGTAGCTCAAAACTGGGGACAGCTATATTTAAACCCTAGGGATCTTTCAACTGGCTGTTTAACCTTTGTGTTCATACGATGTCATTCAAGTTAAAAATATCATACCATACTTACAATCTGATGTAAAATATAAAATATAACACAAAACAAGCATGTCAGCTCTAGGCTAGCATGAGCAACGTACTTTAACAAAGTATATTTATGTTTTGTTTTATTTACATGTTGTTAAAAGTATTTTATAAAATATAATCAGTTATCTCATCAATTCCAGATGATTGATATATAAAGAAGTGTACAGTCGGTAACAAAATACATTATTATTTTACATTAGTGCCTCTGAGACGTGTTTTGTACTCAAGAAAGCTTGCTAGTAGTTTTCAATATATATATAACATATCTTATTTTTGTTTTTCCGAGTGGGTTTGATACTGCAATTATTTACAGTATAAACATTACAATACACAAATACCTATACTCTTCCTACTTATCCTTCTTATTAAATTATTTCAATACCGGCTAATTGTGTTAATGTTTGATATACAAATTAATACGAACCTTGTCTTTAAAGGACTATTCAGAAATATTTGTTTAGAAATCATCAAATGTTAAAGCATGTAAAATAATTTTGATGACAGTTATGTTGTGTTTTAATTACTTTAATAAGCATATTTTCTTTATTTCTGATCCTTAACAAATTATTATATCTGTTTTAAGTATACTTATACTATTTGAACGTGTTTTTTTTTTACGTTTAAAGTGTTTCTAAAATGTTTCAACAAATCTTCTTTTTTATTTAATTATTTAAAGGAATATAGATATAACTAAAGAGTGCTACAAGTGCCTCGTTTCATTGCTAAAGAAATGTCTCTTGTTATTTCTTATCGTTGACGTACAATTTTTGCATTTAAAGATATTAGATTAAACCTATATGTATAAATGTTCCATTATTACTTTGTTATTTTCTTACTCAGTGTAGCATAAAGGGCGTCATTATTAATTACTATTGTTCGTAATGATATAAATTGATTCCTGTTGTTATCAAGTATAAGTAAAATTATCTACGTTTCAAGGATGTTATGTCAAAGTTTAGATAAGTAAAACACATGATAGGCAGCGTAGACTAGCATGTTTACATAATTGTTATCTACACATTTGTAATATAAATGATAAACCCTTCGTTAACAATGTGTTACAGTACAACCCGATTTCATACAATACGACATTGTATTTTAGTGCTGTAATGTTTTACGGAAGTATGTAGTGTTCTGTAACTGCCAATTTATTTGAGTAAATTCTAAAACTAATAATTATAAAGTATCATAGACATTTACGACAAAAACAACAACAGAATGTTTGGTGGGATTATATAATGTAGAAACTTTTGCAGTAACAAAGTTTTGATTACATCAGAAACAATGATATAATACACTAACGCACTCATCTGACAAAAAAAAATGGGTTTCTTACATTTAACTGGAGAAAGATGATATTCGCGCCTGTTTCCGCCGAAAAGCACTGTGCATGTTGGGATTAAATCCCACAATTAGATTAAATAAGAGCAGCCAAAGAGTTGTATGTGAATGCTGTTGACTAGCTTCCTTTCCTCTAATCTATATATTTAAAAATTAGGGAATCTTATCGTGTAGCTTTGCTTGCGAATTGTTTGGTTTGAATTTTGTACAAAGCTACACGAGGACTATCTGCGCTAGCCATCTCTAATTTACAAGTGACTAGAGGGAATGCAGCTAGTCAACACCACCCACCGCCAACTTTTGGGCTACCCTTTTTACAAACAAAGAGTAGGATTGACAGTCACGTTATAACGCCCCCACGACTGAAAGTGCGAGCATGTGCGGTGTGACGGAGATTCGAACCCACGACCCGCAGATTGCGAGTCGAGCGTCCTTATCACCCATGCTCGAAAATTCAGAAACAAAAAAAAAAGTAGAAAAACTGTAATTCTATATGTCTTAGAGTAATCGTTTTACATCAGTAGAAAATAGTTGTTTACTACAGAAGTTAAAGTTTCTCTGTTCGTTTACTGTGGTTTGGTTTTGGTTGTTATTAAGCACAAAGCCACACAACGGGCTATGTGTGCTGTGCCCACTACACATATCAAAAACCAAGTTTTTATAAGCCTTCAAACTTACCGCTAAGTCAGTGGGAACTCTTTTATTGTGTTACATTTTCAAATATTGACCGAAATAATACACAACGAGTAGCTCAAAATGTTTTTGAAAAATCTAAGTTAGGATTTGTGAGTATCCCCAAAATCGATATTTATAAAAAGAAAATTTCGTTTCAATAAATGTACGCATATATATATACATATCAATATATATATATATATATATGTTATTTATCATATATATATTCATCTAAGTTGAAATAATTAATTATAAACAAAAATAATTTTATCATATATTTATGAGAGAGAGAGATAAATTAGGCAATTTTTTTATAATATATTTATGAAATTCTCAGACTATAATATTGTAGAATTGTAAGTAGTGTATATAGTATTATATAAAATAAGTAAATAATTAATTAATCGTACATAAAGCGTGTTTTCATTAGAATAGTTTAACGAGTTTAGTTTTTATTTTGATATTTGGAGTGTAAACCGAAAATTAAAAGTACTGGCTCGAAGGTTTCAGTTAATGATGAGATTATCATTTGGAGGGTTCGTGTATTCCTCATTTATGTATATTGAAAACTAAATTCAAAAATAAATTTTGTTCCACTTAATAATAAATAGAAAGTAGGTCATTTTTGGCTACGAAAAAAATTAAAGAAAATTATTTATGGATGAGGACTTCGTGGAAATTTTTGAAACTACAACATTTTGAACGCTATTCTCAGGCCTTATTTTTCTTTTGTTTACAACTCGATGAATTAAATTACAAATTTACAGATGGTTACAAGTTATGAAAAACGATTATTATGTCGTCAGAACATTTGAAAATTCATGGATAACCACTTTGCTATAAAATACTTACAGGGACTAGCGTTTCTTCACCAAAGCCCTATCAGTTTCCACGGCCGTCTGAAGTCAACCAACTGTGTGGTGGATGGAAGATTTATGGTCAAGTTAACAGACTTTGGACTGAGATCTCTATTAGCACAAGTTGACAGGGATGTAAGACCAAATCCGTGTGAGTTCAATAACGTATTTTAAGGATGTTATTATTATTATACATTCTGTACAATAGACCAATATTATAATTTACAATTTTTCAGAATAGAAGTATAAGTGTATAGCATATTTAGGAGATGTACTATATTCTCCAAAACACAGTTTACACGTTTGGCCCAATACCAATTTCTCCAAAAGTCTTCATAACTTACTATCATTTCATGAAATTTGTGATTTTATAGCATATTGTATTGTATAGAGAAAAATTCTTACTGCCTACATTGTACCGCGTAATATTTGATACAAGTTAGTGTATACAACAAGGCTTATTGTAACTGAATATTAGTTACAATATATTCAGCACTTTCCTACCACAGATTCATTATTGTGGACAGCTCCTGAACATCTTCGGAATGATATCTTTGGTTATCAAGGTTCACAAAAGGGTGATGTCTACAGCTTTGGTATCATTCTACAAGAAATCGTCACTAGGTTAAAACCCTTCGAGAGTATTGAAAAGGAGAACCATGTCTACAAACCCGAAGGTAGTCAAATTTTCAAGTCTACCAATTAACACTAATAATACTACTTGGCACCATTCCTAATTAACTAACTAATACAAGAATGGTCAAAAGCTTTCATCATTCTATTCCTCTCTATTGGAGTTTAAAATTATGTCATAAATACTTCTGTTACATTGGTAGCAAATTTAGTGCCTTAGTGTGTGCGAACTAAACGAAAACAGGGTGTTATGCATTTAGTATTTACCTCAAAATGTTAACCATAAACTTATATAAAATTTACCCTTATAAGTTACGAAATATACACAGGTATTTATAAACAATTTTAAACATAGGATAGAGGAGAGTTTCTGTTTTTTAATAATGTCAACTTATACTTGGTTATGTTTTCACACAAGAGGCGGTAATATTTATGTCCTAAAACTACACTGTTTTTTGAACTGTATTGGGACAGCGTAGTTTCAGAAGGGGGAGCGTGTTATGTGTAACCATTCGATCTCCAGGTTAATAAGAAAGGCTCATCGTTCGCGTTTAATCACACTTTGGATTCTTTTACTGACCCTTGCCTCCTATTGTTGGTGTATATCTGGTGAAAGAAACCGTTATTCTTCACGCAAAGCAGCTCCAAGTGTTCTTTACCCAATGTTTGTGGCACCCATTCTTGAAATTCAACAGCATGGAGCTTTTTACACACAATCTATATTCTGGCTCCTACTCCTGAGCTCTTATTAAAGCCCTGGTTGATTGGTCTGAAGCCAGGTGTGGATTTCATTTCACAACACGGTATCAAATTCATGTGGATATCACACTATAAGTAGGTGTTGTGATGTGTCTTGAACACTAATACTATTGATGCCACTTTTTTCGAAGTTTAACTGTCTCCTTCGTGTTAATTTAACTCCTGGTTGGGTATTGCAGCTGTTGACCTTTTCCAAACTCCATAACATTCAATTTCTAATCCATTGCAGATTGAGGCATTACTTGTTGGAGTTGCGCTTTTCTAATAATTAAAACTATATAAAATATATATATAGCTATATTTAACAAACAAATACATAATACGTTATTATTTTTATTTCATTAAGCCTTCAATATTGATAAACAAGTCACGAGAATCATTACCTCTAGCAATAGATGTATTGGCTTTAAGTTCATCATAACTTGAGTATCTTATCAAAATGGTAAATATTCGTACTACGCTGGTTACAAAATTTTTAGTTTCTATTTCAACTTTAAATATCTCTTACAAAACCTATAGCTGGCTACGGTAATTAAAGCACTTACTTTAGAGGGACATCCATTTTGTAGTAGAGTATTATATCGTTTAGGTGGGTTTTTTTGGATTATGATAATGAATTAGTATATTTCTATTATAACTTTCTCTACAGGCTACGTTCACATTGACACAAGTTGTAGGCCTAATGTCAAATACAACCATTCAACAGAAAATTTGTCGCTAATGGTGTGACTAACTCATAGATAAACTTACTTAAATAATTCCACGGCTAACTGATCGAGTAACTGAATAGATACGATATGTCTCACTTCTAACATTGATCTGAAACATTCACTGACGACCCCTTGAATGTTTCAGTGACTCATATGTATGTCATTCCCGCGTTTCAATATATTTCTCGAATCCTCTCAATTATTACGTCATGATGAAATTTCTGAATATTGCATTATCATCATGATTAGTAGCTCCCTCTGGCAAACATCTAAATTAAAATATTAAAAATATAGCTTACAACAATATCCACGTAGCATCTAGAAATACTATATTGACAGTAAACATACATATAAAACATATAGCTCCGAATTCGGAAGTACTTATAAACCAACAACCAGAAGTATTGCAAAAGTAAAAAATGTTAGTTTTATCTGCGAACATTCAGCATAAAATCAGTAAATCGTTGTGTGCGTTGAATTTTCCTGCACATTTTATTCATTTTTACATAATCATGAAACGTAATAACCGTAAATGTGTTCACAAAATAGTGCCTTTTACAAAAAGACGTATAGCTTTATTTATGCTTACAGCAATAATCTACCAAGTGAAAATGGGAGCCATACCACCATTCCGTCCTGAGAAGTTTCTTGTTGATCACCCAGTAGATTTTCTGGATATGCTGAATCTTTGTGTCCATGAAAACCCAGCCTCAAGACCAAACTTACCCTCTATCAAACAGCAAATGAAGAGAATTACCGAGCAAGATTACTTTTTAATCTCTCATATATATATATGTGTGTGTGTGTGTCTATATACTTTTGTAATGTTAATGAAAACCCAGCCTCCAGACCAAACTTACCCTCTATCAAACAGCAAATGACGAGAATTACCGAGCAAGATTACTTTTTAATCTCTCATATATATATGTGTGTGTCTATATACTTTTGTAATGTTAATGAAAACCCGATAATTTAATATATCAGATCAATTTAATACATCAGACCTAAACAATGTTCTTTTCAAATTCCAAGTACTTTTTTTGTTTTCAAACAGCGAAACAATATTCAATTAGCAGCTGAAAATTTTGACATTAATCATAATTTAAGTTTTTGTGAAGTATATTTCATAGGTTTTGAAAAACCTGGAGTCTTACGGGTTGGAAAACTGTAAACCTGATATGAAAGATTATTTGCATGTTTAAGTAATAGGTTTTATAACGACGTTCGCAGGGGAATGGGAAGTGGAAACTTTTTAGATAATCTCTTAACACGAATGGAGCAGTATGCCACGAACTTGGAGCAACTGGTGGAGGAAAAAACTTCTGCTTTCTTGGAAGAAAAGAAAAAAAGTGAAGAACTGCTCTATCAAGTCATCCCTAGGTAAAGATTCCAATATGCGTTTTAATTAAGTTTAACTAAAGAGGAGATTTCGATTATTTTTTATAAATAAATTCACGCAAGACTTATGTTACATGTAAAGCAAATCGATATGTCAATGTACTATACGTGGAGATCTATTTGTTTTTCAGTAAAAAAACAAGAAATCGTAACTAATCAAAACAATAATGGCAAACATAACTAATTAAAATTAGGTATAGAATAATTTATAAGGAAACAAATGGAAGTACGTAAGTACTGTAATCAAGGACCGAGCGTGGCCCTATAATCAGCGTGGCGGAATGCGGAGCTGAGACTCCGTGATTGGCATCTCATTACTGTCCAAACAAAATTGGATCCGTGGGTGCTTTATAAGAGTGAGATTTAAATTTAAAAACAAACGTGTTAAACGATTTATTTTGTTTGTAGTTAAGCACAAAGCTACACAACGGGCTATCTGTGCGCTGCCCACCACGGGTATCGAAACCCGGTTTTTAGCGTTGTAAGTCCGCAGACATACCGCTGTGCCACTGGGGGAGGGGGCGTGTTAAACGAAAGAGTTCGATATACCAAAGATATTAGACAAAAGGTCATCTCATGTCTCTCATTTCGTATAATTGCTTGCATGTCTTAAATGCAAAAACTCTTGCCTTAGAACTGCCAAAGATGCTTGTGCTGACACCTAGTGGCTAGAAAACATCAGTGAATAATTATGCATTAATGATTTTTTGCATAACATCTAATATGGTTTTATAAAAACAGTATTGAAAACTTACATACTTGCATTTTTAGAGGTTGAGTACGTTATACTAAAACAATTTTGGAACCTTACCATGTCGTTACAGTCCATGTTTTTACGACCATGTCGTTACAGTTCATGTTTTTACGTCTGGTCATGCTCCATTTAACTACCATACAACTTGTTATGCAGGCGTGGATCCAGGGATTATTTTACTTACTTTTTTTTTCCCATTTGGACCCTCTCCTGCTCAAAATCCTGGATCCGCCCCTATTATAGTGTAAATGCCTTTTGTTGACGAAGCGTGATTACAATCTATTATATTTGTCATAAACCAATAGTATTAGGCTTACTGTGTTTTTGAACACCACATTCTTTATTCGGCCCCATAGGAATTATCCGAGAAAAAGAGTGTACAATAGTATTTCAATCATATTACGTCCGCTTCTTCTTCATTTCCTTCTGTTTCCAAAGTATCCATTTTCAAGGAATATTATAATGATTATGTGTTTATTCCTTAATCTTAGTACTTTTTGTATTGCAAGTTATGTTCAATGCGGAGAATATATAACACCAGTCTTTATAGTGTTTGTGTGGTTTGATCTACAGTGGTACTATATCACACCAACCCCTCTTAAAAAAGGACCAGGATCGACACTAACGCCACAAACATAGTCATTCTCAGAATTTTCCAAATTAAAAGCTGAAAATAATTCATATTTAATAATAAGAAAAGGTAACTAATTAATAAACTGACTTATGTGGCTGTATATGCTACTAACCATGAAACAATTACTTGTTGTTATTATTGTGTGACGTTTACTATTGTTTGTTTTTTTGGAATTAAGCACAAAGCTACACAATGGGCTGTCTGTGCTATGCCCACCAATGGTATCGAAACCCGGTTTCTAGCGTTGCAAGTCCGCAGCCATACCGCTGTGCCACAGGGGGGGGGGCACGTTTGCTGTCATTGAGATATTTTTGCTTAAAATTTAACCGTATATTCTGTGTTAATTAGTTTATGCTTTCTAGAATTACTTAAAAAACCATCATTTGTATATATCTCAGTTCAATTTAAGAAATAAAATATATTTTCATTCACGGTAAATTGTCTAATAAACAAACTGTGTCACTATATAAATATTTTCTTAAGGTGTTCGCAATAAAAATTTGCATAAACTTTAGGTAAAGTAATAATCATAATCATGATCACTTAATATTTTTTTTATAATAAACCTACCAAATAATGAAATCAATATCTAACGAGCAATCAGTCGCAGTTAAATAAGTCACACCAGCTACAGCTCTGTGAACAGATTATGTGGGATAACGTGAAATAGGAAATGATGACATTTCTATAACGTGTCACATATTCGCTGTTGAATATCATAATGAATATTGTTGCATATCTACTTGTTTGTTAATTTCCGGTGGAAATTCTTTCCGAGAAACTTCAGTGATACAAGTCCTTTCTGGATTAAACCAGTTTATTCTTTCTCGATACAAACTTTTAGTACACAGTAATTTCACAATCACTACGTTTC
>NW_013666395.1:303449-305971 GCF_000517525.1 Limulus polyphemus
CACACACACTAGCTCGAAACGGAATCGTAAATTACCCGGAACTCTCTTTATTCAAATTCAATCCCGCAGGCTTTCACTGCCAGGCTTATATACTAAATAAGAGGGCGTCCTGAACAAACTCGGTCTTCCCCGATAATTCATGATCATTCGAGAAATTCATCACGTGTTACCAACGTCACGTGACTTCGCTGTCGTAACAATGTGTTTTGTATTTTAACATTTCATATCTTATTTATTAAAATTGAGCCATTTATAAAATTTAACTGGTAATAATTGCGCTAAACTGTGGCTTTGAAATGGATTATGACACATAATACACCGAACACAAGTCGTATATTTTACTCATATAAATGAACAAACTACCTAACACATAACATTCACGTTCAACTATTATTGTAACAGATTATTTGCAAGAAACTTGAAGGTGTCAGAACATAATTGAGTGTAAATGTTTTAAACTTTGTTTGATGAACTATTTAAATTATATATTTGCAAAACTGATCTCGATTGCATATTGTATGCATAGTAGGCCTTAGAAAAATATTGAATGCTTTGTCTCCGCTTCTGTTTCTCAAAAATAAGTCATTCACATTAAGTTTTTTCCTTACGCCTCTCATTAAAAAAAAAAAAGAGATGAATGGTAATCAATGACAATAAATATCAAATTATCGATTTCACGATCAGAAAAACCCCACAACTTGGCATAATGATTATTTTTGAATATCAGCAAGTATAGGCTGGTGGGTTTCTAGAAGATTATTCTTCTGACGGAAGGTGTAACAAATTGTGAGGTGTTGTAGGAATGATAATAGGACTAAAGCACTGGTGTTGAATAAATGATGATTAATAGGAAATATAATAAGTTAATACGTTTTATATAAGGTATGCTGGTTGAAGAATAGTTATATTTATGAAAATAAATTTATTTTAACACTGAAAATAGTTTTAATAACAATTGTGTCCTTTTATTTACCTCTAGTTACGTCACAGAGTACGAATCATGAACGGAAGATTGTTTGTTTGTTATAGATTTCGCGCAAAGCTACACGAGGGCTATCTGCGCTAGCCGTCCCTAATTTAGCAGTGTAAGACCAGAGGGAAGGCCACCCTTCCACCCACCACCAACTTTTGGGCTACTCTTTTACCAACGAATAATGGGATTGACCGTCACATTATAACGCCCACACGGCTGAAAGGGCGAGCATGTTTGGTGTGATGGGGATTCAAACCCGCGACCCGCAGATTGCGAGTCGAGCACCCTAACCACCTGCCCATGCCGGGCCTATGAACGGAAGAAGAAAAGAGCTTGCTGTGATTAGTTTAGGATTAAGTGAGGTTAGTGTTAGGTGTAACTGCAAAGAGAACAAAATTCGGTAATTCTGATATGTGATGAAAATGATATAAACAGCAGTAAGAATTCAGTATGGTGCTTAGTTTGAACAACGTAAATAAGATAAATAATTAAAGTCGTTTATTATAAAAATAGTATGATTGCAAGTTAAACTGAAAATTCTGAATGTTGTAAAAAACATATTGCAAAAAAAAACACAAAAGCGAAACAAAATCATAATATGAACTCAATTTAGACTAAAAATATTACGCATATATTACGTGAAAGGACTGTCTGAAATAAAATATTTAAATGAGTAAAATAAGACGAGAATTTACATGCACTACGTGTCTGTCGACGCTCTATTTTGACAGAGTACACTAAAAAACCATATATTCTTAACACCATATTTGGCTATACTGTGAAAAATATAGACTGAAGTTCGTTACAGGAATAACAACGACAAGGAAAAGCAAAGTATTTGTTAATAAGAAGTTAGGAGTAGAAAAAAAACAGTCGCTTTTTGTAGTTGATAGAGAGCTGAAACTTTGAAGGTGGTGTTGATTCAGTCTAATCTAAAATATTTACATTTTCAACAACATATCTTACTATGTAGATCAGTTATACCGACGAAAACAAGCATGACATAAAATATCGAACATGTCCCAATTTATCGAACATTAAAAGATACACTAGTTGTAATATGTGACATATTAAGATTGGATCTTAAAATTTTCAACAGGCATTAAGTTTGAGTGAAAATACCTCACTCTTTTATCTTTGATAATATAGCTCGTTTCAAGAAATAACTATAGAGGACCGAACAAAGAATGTAGAGTTTACAAATACAATAAGCCTAATCTGTACAAACGTTTGTGTGTTTTTTAGTGTTGGTCAAAAATATCCTTGATTTTCGAAGTTCTCAATCGCACGTCGACTGTTCTGTAGGGTTAATTATCGTTTATAGATGTTTTCCCAATGATCATAATCCTGCTTGGCCAGTAAAAGACGCTCATAGAACTTGTTTGCGGTTTGTTTGTTATTAATAATTATGACTGTTTGTTATTCATTGTAATTATGAGTGTAGAACTTCAGTAGTTCTTCTAGCAGAAGCTATTACATAATTATATAAATAACGTTCCGACCTTTACCATGTTTGTTGTATGCCGGCTTCCTGGTGGGCTCTGTTCTG
>NW_013666395.1:306833-312474 GCF_000517525.1 Limulus polyphemus
AATATAACAGAATTGTACAGTTGAAATACTATAGAAACGAGTCGTCAGCAATGGATATGGCAGAATTGTACAGTTGAAATACTATAGAAACGAGTCGTCAGCAATGGATATGGCAGAATTGTACAGTTGAATTACTATAGAAACGAGTCGTCAGCAATGGATATGGCAGAATTGTACAGTTGAAATACTATTATATTCTCTTTAAAACCCCTAAAGGGCCGAATAAAGAATGTTTAAAATAAAATAAGACTAATAATATTGTATTGTGACAAATATAATTGATCGTGCATCATGACAATTGTCATGTAGTGTAGTTTCCTTTGCAGGAGGTTCCGTCATAAGGCTGTCATCTCCAAAACATACCGATTTTCCCTGACTACTTTCTTATCCAGCTAGTGTACGAAGACAACGATCTCCAGCAGCCGTTTCAACAACCCAATCTCATAGAAAATCATAAATACGTCCTCGCATGAACAAAGTGAATACTCGTTCCATTCTAAACATTCTTGAATGCAACAGTTGAACATGGAATATGACTGTAAGCCTTATTTTGATGAACCCGTTTCCAGAAGGAGGTATTTCCTGATTTTATTGCTTACTGTTGTCTGTGTCACGTGGACGCCTTTCTCTACTGAGATTTATGTTCGTGGGTTCTGACCTATTACCAGATGCTGCATTTGTTTACCACTGCTGTGATATGACTTGTTATATGTCTCATTCTGGATAATCCCATGTTGAATCACATTCCATTATTTTCCAATGTCATTAAGTATCACGGATAATATCCGTCTTATAAATTCTATATCCCCGGTTTAAACACAGCTTTATGATCTATGAGTATGAATATTATGCGTCGGAAAGGTTTTTATAAACCATTCCCCAAAGCGATCACACTGCCTACAAAACGTAAAGCAATGTTAAAATATAGTTCTAATGGATTCCTTTCCACAACAGCTTTATATCGGTTGTGGTTATCAAGTGACTTGCTGATTTCCATATTCAAAATCGTTTTAATATAACACGCTCAACCCTCTGTATTCTGTGCATTTAATAACTAATTTACCACAACAGTTGCTGCACATTTGAATTACGGCGTGTAGTTTCGGCAAGTTTAGTAAATTGATTAAGATGTTGTTTTTCCATTCAAGGTATACGTAATAAGTTTAATATTAGTCATTTATCTTTAGTTCCCCGGTGATTTAGCAGTAAGGTTGAGGGTTTGTAGCAGTAGAATTCGGGGTTTTATATCCGCGAAGAATGCAATGTAAATATCTAATTTTACAGCTTTGCGCCAAAAGATATAAAAAGGATTTAAATTATTTCCACGAAATTTAAAAGAAATGTATTATTATTATTAATAACGATATCTATTTACTATTATTAATATCAACATCATAGGGTCTATATAAAATATGGAATTTGGTTTCTTGATAATAAAATACCACTTGACCGATGTTGATGGATGTTACAAGAAAAAAAGTACCAATGATCATCGAGATATAAATAGTTTTCTAATGAGTATTACAAATAAAATGATTATTAGGAGTTTAACTAATACTCCATCGCGCATGTTTTAACATTTGTTAACTAATTATGTATTCAAGGTAGTAAAGAATTAGTGTTTAGCACCAAACAATGCCATTTCTTTATTTGAATATAGTAAAACGCAATAAAAAGTATCAAATGTTATATACTGAGTCAGAATATGAGTCTTCTTAGCATAATTTTTAAGGCTTTTGTTTCTTTGTTTGTCGATAAACACAAAGCTACACAATGGTCTATCTGTGGTGTCCTCACCACATGTATCGAAACCCGGTTTGTATCGTATAAATCCACAGACTTTCCGCTGAGTCGCCGGGGGACAATTTTCTGAAAATAAAGCTTATTGTAATTTATGTATCACCCAAAACTTTAAATGAAGTATATGAATATTATGCTTTAAAACAGTTTTGTGACTTAATATTCGTTAATAAAAAGTAACTTTATCTGGAGACAGAAAAAGGACAAAATATTTTATAAGATTAGAAGCAGAAAGTTATTCAAGGAATTTATTTAAATATAATGGATTGCTTTGGTTACGTTTATTGCTGAATGAGTAAGGATTATCTAAGTGTCTTATGTTCTACGTCTTATCCATTTACCTTAGGTATATAGCTGAACAGTTAAAAGCTGGACATCACGTTAAACCTGAAACTTTCGAAAGCGTGACTATCTTCTTCAGTGACATTGTGGGCTTCACAGCACTCTCCGCGGAGAGCTCAGCAATGCAGGTAATCGTAATGTAAACAGTTTTAACTTGACGCAGTATTGTTTAAGATACTCTTGATGACTTAGAATGTTTTACTGAAACCAGAAAATTTAACAAGAAATTCTATATGAAGAATAGAAAATAAAAAATCGGAAGGAAGACTGTAGTTTATCCTATTAGTATTTTGTTTGTAGTTTCATTGACTGTATCATTGACTTAACTTTCACACCTGATGAATTACATCTAAAATTATTACAGTCAAATAGTTGTTAAAAAGGCCCCATATTTTCGACCTCCCACAGAGCTCCCAACCCTCTTGCAACGGGCTTGCTAAGAAAACATTTAAAAAATATATAAAAATTACACTAAAAACATATCTATTGGTATTTTATTTCAATATGATTTCATGTGGAATGAGCCTTAACACTTCAAAAATATTAAGGCTTGGTGTGGCTTATTGGTTAGCGTACCCGAACTGTGAGTCCGAGAGCCTGTTGCTGCATAATTGCGCTGCAAAACATCGTGTTCGTGGAAGCGATATAAAAGTGACAGTTAGACCCCATTATTCAGTCAGATAGGAGTAGTCCAAGAGTTGGCGATGATCACTATTGATTCGCTGCCTTATATTTAGCCTATCAGTTCAGAATTGGGGACGGCTATGTACAGATATCCCTTATGTAGGTTTTTGCGAAATATAAAGACAATGCAAATACCAGCCCACTAAGTTGAATCTTACGCTTAACTCTTTACACGAATAGAAGCCAAATAGTGATATGCAACGATGAAAGAATGGCTTTATACTAACAATTGGCTGAGAAAATGTATAACCAGATGCTACAAGGGCAGGGTAAATAAATAGCACATGTACATAATTTAGAGAAATAAGTATACTTAATATATTTACTTAGTTTATACTTCCGTTTGTTATAAAAACTACTGTATGACTCGCATAGCGATCTGTGGAAACTAACTTCATTAGCATTATAAATTCAATTCAAAGACAACGTTCAGTTCCCCAGATTTGTTGTTCGAAGACATAACTTTAAACTGTTAATTCAAGTGATCTTACTGTAAAGTATCGCTTAAACAATCTTTATTCTGATATAAATATTTTTATAAAGATCCTACACTTAAGTACTCTTAAACCATATATTCTATTTCAAAATTAAATACTATATTGGTTGGTGTAATAGACTGCGGAGCTGAGGTTCCATGTTTGCGTCTCGTTATCGCAAAACAGAAGTCACTCCACACGTTGTGACTTTGAGTACTTACAGCAGTACTATTCGATCTGATAATAATACCTCAAGATTTGGCATTTGGGGATGTTAACTAGCTGCCTGTCCGGGCGAAGATAACTCTCGTGTCGCTTAAAGTGAAATCTGAAACAAACAAACTATATTGGTTTTGTTAGAATTCTAGGGTTCCTTCGAGCGTTCAATCCTGAATCCAACTAGAAAACTAAAATGTTGTTTTAAAGTTGAGCTAAAAGATTAGCCCACTAGCTAATGCTAGCGAAACACTTTTAACTACACGAACAGCTCATATCTTCAGATTTCTCTTCTAACTAGACATTTGTAACTAGAAGTTAGAAGCTTCAAGTTTACAGTATAGTATATACATATATATGTATGTGTATTGCGTAAAGGAAATTTTGTCTTCATGTTTATCAACAAAATTTAAAATCCGTATGTGATTTAACGACAGTAAAATAATAAATAACACACAACGTTAAAATATATACACAATTAAAAACATTTTCGTTGTAAGATTATGCATTATTAAATAGAGATGAACGTCCGGCGAATATTTATGCAAAAATGTGGGATGAACATAAAATGTTCACGTGGGAATTGTAAACCAGTAAATAGATTATATGACCTATTTAACAGAAAAAAGTATATATGAGACACGATTATGTTTTGCAACTCACTCTTGAAGATGACGTTTCAATGTCGAAACATGTAGTTAACTTTTTTAGTGGTGGTAGACTGATCTTATTTTCGAAACATGTAGAGTAACTTTTTAGTGGTGGTAGATTAACCTTAATTAATTTTTTTAAATTGTGTACCTATTTTAAAGTTGTGTGTTATTTATTATTTTAACATTATACACAAGTGCCAAGACATAATACTAATTTAACGACAGTATTTACAATCCTGTAACGACTGTTTCGTATGTTCTGTTTTAGAAACTTTGGGCCCTATTGACATCGCTCATTGTGATAAAAACAAAAGCTTGAATCCATTTTGTTTGTTTGTGATTTAACAGGGATAGAACGTCGCATTTTAGTATTATACGTCCTCAATCGTACTACTGAGCCATCAGGAATAACTTATGTTCTTTGAAATAAATTTATTTGTTTTAATTAACTCATATATAACAACACATATGCAACATATTTATTAATGGTAATTTATTAATCGAAACAATTACCTAATTCTCTAATAATGAGCTTATCTTATACAACATTATGTTTTATGACAGCGATTACAGCCAATCATCTATGGAAAACATTTAGTGCTAACCAATCATCGTCATGCATTTTAAAATGTGTCAATAAGAACAAAATCGCCGTGCAATGTCGTCTTACTTTAGTGGTCTCGATTTTATCAACCAAGGAAATTAAACTTTTAGAAAGGACGCGTTCGCACAACATGCCATCGTTTCTACTGTTTGTGCCAATAACACGTTCACCTGCCACTGAAACTATGAAAAATATATAATACAAATATATTACAAAGAAAATGTTAACTTAAAATAAATAAAATTTCAACTTCCTGAAAATAAACAGAGAACCAAAATTTTGTGAAAGAGAAAATGTGGTGGAGTGTTTGGTCTAAATCTTTACTCGGTGAAACTGATGATTACAAAATATGAATATTGTTTGTTTGTTTTTGTTGCTGTTGTTGTACTCTATAAAACGGTTATCAGTTAATGATTGTTTTATATATATACAGATATATCGTTTCTTACTGCTGTAAGCTGCCATTTGTTGATCTGAACTTTATTGTTTCAATTTTTAGGTCGTCGACCTCTTGAATGACCTATACACGACTTTTGATGCCATTATTGGAAACTATGATGTGTACAAGGTAAAATAAGTCTAAGTGATATTGCAAATGAAGAAAGATTACAAGTGTTTATTTATTTATTCAAGTAATAACTTTAGCGTTTGTGACAGAAAATTAATGAAAAACTTTTAGAAATATAAGCAGTCACAATTATATATATTGTTACGTATGACAATTTCAAATAGCCTAAAACTGAGTTAAATTGTAATTTAGAGTTAGTAGTTAAATAAATGCCGATATATATATATCTATTAGGTCGCAAGAAATTAATGTCGCTTTTTTTTAGATGAAAAAACCCAAACAACTTATATATCAAAAC
>NW_013666395.1:313474-322939 GCF_000517525.1 Limulus polyphemus
AAAATATTGAATCATCTACTAGCCACTAGTCACATCAAAGCTGGCTAGTCATACAGTTAAATATATTTGTAGTCTTATCACTACAAGACCAACTTCTTGTCATCACCAAAAGATAATCA
Organism: Limulus polyphemus; assembly: GCF_000517525.1. Lineage (NCBI taxonomy): Eukaryota > Metazoa > Arthropoda > Merostomata > Xiphosura > Limulidae > Limulus > Limulus polyphemus. Next base: position 313,594 of record NW_013666395.1, read on the forward strand.
GTTATGCTGTTCATCTTGATAACTTACTTCATAGATTAAAATCATCTCTGCTTTCAAGACAGACGTCCATTTTTTTTTAGTCAAGGTAGCCCTTGCTGGGAAGCTAAAAAAACATTTTTTAAAGATGAAAAACCTTTTATAAATTAGCAACACCTGGAACAGTCAAAATACACCACGAAATAAACAAGCTGGTTTTATCTCTGATGCCATGTTAAATGCAGCTTTGATAGATGATATGTCTGATAAGGTACAAAATGGTTATGGCACTGGCTGCATCTTTCATGATAGCAAATTAGAAGATAAAGTTAAATCTGGTTATTCCAAAATAGATAGACAGTTCTTCACACAACTGTTTTCGGTTATTTTTAGTTATCTTTAACTATTTTTGTAGAAATCATAGAAATTAGTGGTAAACAAATTTTCTGTCTTACCGTTTCTATTCCTTCGATCAAGTTCATTTTTGAGAGAAAAAAAACTAACTTTTGTTTTTAAGGTTGAGACTATCGGAGATGCCTATATGGTCGTGTCAGGTCTACCCGTTTTGAATGGTAATGAACATGCTAGGGAGATTGCACGCATGTCCCTTAGGCTCAGAGAAGCTATCCACAACTTCAAGATCCGCCATCGTCCGGGACGAAAAATGCAGATCAGAATTGGTATACACACTGGTAAGCATTTGAGCTGACATATTTTAATTTTTTTGCTAAATTTCCTATTTGAAATTATATTTTTTTTACGACCACGATACTATTACTACTATTGCTCTCTTATATACAAGAATTCAGTCAGAGGTACGATACTAAATAATTCCATCGGAAATTAGCGACAAAAAAGAATTAATATCGGAATACTAAATGTAATGCTAACATTATTGTTTTTGGAAATTTACTTTCATCGTTATTCGTGTTTGCTAGACAATATTGGGAATTTGTTGTTTGTTTGTTTATTATTTTGTGTACTCCATTCGATAGCTTTACTTCCAAAAAATAAAAAAGTTTTATTCCAGGCTTTTCGTGGAAACTGTGTCTATAAGTGATAATGTAATTTCAAAACCAGAATTGTTTGCATATTTCGTATCTTCACGCCATTTTTCGCTGTTTACAAGCGCAATAAACTATTAATGATTCATTATTCTACCTAACCATGGAACTGCATCAATTTCTGTCGAGGTGCACATTCTTTCTTGCAACTTTCTATAGTTTCTTTCTTTCTATATAAATCATCTGTTTATGACGCAAAACGACGAAGACCATCTGCGCAAAAATAGCGTGTATAACAAATTAAAACTTACAAATCAAATAAACGAAATACAATCATAAACTTTAAACAATAAACGTGAGTAAATGGTAAAATGCATAGAGTAACAATGTAAACAATATTATGAAAAGCAAAGGGTCGCATAAATTAAAAAAACAAAAAACATTGTCAACTAAAACAGTGTCAAATTCGATGACGAGGAACCCACTTTGAGACTAATAATGGCTGGAGACGGCTTGAATGGGTACCTAATGATTACAAAACCTTGTCGAAACGTTGTACATTTGCTGTTATGTTAAACTTATATTAAAGTTTTTCTTCATTACCCATTCAAGCCGTCTCCAACCATTATAAGACAGTGTCAGCCCTCTCAATGTTACTGTCCAAAATAAATGGAACATACCATAAATAAACATGTCACAAACACTTCCGCTACAGAACATCAAAGCGCCGGAAGGGAATCAATACAAGGGTAACAGGTTAGGTAGGGGGCACATAACTTGAACAGTTACTGGTGATTTTGAAATAAAGAAGGTAGTAAGTTGGGAAAACGACAGCCAGTGTGGAGTCTTGTTGAAATCAATTCTTTCTTACGGGACGCGGGTTAATCTTGTAGTAGAGCTCTGGATTTCGGAGCTGGCGACCTCGCACTTTAAGCTATAAGTGCGTTATAAGCGTGACAAGCAGTGCCGTAGTGTGGATGATAGGTGGTAGGGTGCTTATGACTGGCTACCTACCTTTTGGTCAGTAATTTAAAACTTGGGACGGTGGCATACAACTTTAATAGCTATGCAATAAATATAAATATGCGTACAACTTGCTGCACGAACTAAATGGTCGCTCGTTTCCAGATCCGAGTCAGTGAGTAGGAATTAAAATTAAGTTGCTGTCATACTGTAAGTATTCATTCATTTAATTCAATGATGTTTAGTAATAAAAAGAGTCTCTGACTCACTCAATGAGAATGGAATTGTGCTATTTTAGGTCCTTGCGCTGCTGGTGTGGTTGGTTTGAAAATGCCACGTTACTGTTTATTCGGTGACACAGTAAATACAGCTTCTCGCATGGAAAGCAGTGGAGAAGGTACAGATTCTACATAAATGTATTTTTTGAGTAATAATTCAGTTTTAGATATACAAACAGTTTGTTATTTCTAGTTTTTCTATACAAAACATTGAGAAGTATATTTATTTATTTATGTTTATATTTCGAATTAACCCAGAATATTCATGAACTCCACCTTTATAGTAAATTTGTGAAAATAATAGAACATAGCTATGCCTTAGGAACTTTTGAATTCACTAAAGAATGGGCATATTGTTTAGTGGTTTTGAAGCTGATATAGTGTAACTTATTTTCCTGCCCATTATAATGTAATACCTGATCTGTTTTATTACTTCTGATAGTTGAGATAAGTAATATTTGTTTCGATTATTAACAACGTAAACATTTCAGTAAATTAAAACAGTTACAATTGTTCAATCGTTTGGTTTTTCAAAGCTAACTTTTATTAAAATGAAAGAATAAGCACTTATAGCTTAAGGTGTCTCCTAAAATTTAAGTTTAAGACACATAACACAAAAGTAATAATATACATAAGTGTTTTTGTTTATGAAAAGCATTAAAATTAATATTTATTGAGAGGATTATTACTTCTTTATTCTAATATTTTTAGATTTTAGCTTTCCCAGCCTTCTCCTGTTCTCATATGACGACACCACATGATGCCAGAGTTTTCAAAGTACTACTTGTTATAGTGATAAAGTATCAATTAAAAAATAATAATTCCATTCGTTTTACTTAGTCAGGAAAAGGTTAATAAGTGTTTGATCAGTTAGTAATATCTCCTAACATAAGTGAAAACCTTCCAAAGTGACTAGAAAATTGAGACTGAAACTAAGGCATTAATCATAAATGCTCAATTTTTAAACTTATTAAAGTCACTAGTGGTATTAGGCATAAGTCTATAAGTCATTTATTATTTAGTGTTTATAGCCATAAGAGCTGTGAAAAGAGTAAATATAATTTACTTATCTATCTAATTTAGAATCAGACATTACGAACGAATCCCCACCTTCTAACAACTGTTTCATACAACCGGTGTGCTGATTTCTACTTGTTACTTGTAACTAACATTCGTGACTCCTACGTCTTAAAATTAATTCTGTATCTTTTTAATAACTCTTACAGGATGTCTAAATAAGATGTTTTTACTTTCAGACATTTAGCTTAGCTTGTAATACAATAAATATTAAAAGCTATATCCACGTTATTCTGTAATATATTGACAACAACCCACATTATTATTATTAGTGTACTTAAATATACTGTTGTACACCTGCATGAACTACTTCCTAAAGTACATCTTATAAGAATTTTTAAGCTTGAAAATATTACTGTTTGGTAAAGTGGTTCTTTGTTTTCCTTATTTTAGATATATATAATAAAAAACAATCGAACAACAGGGGTTAAAACAGTACACGAGAGACGGTAGAATCTATCTGTTATTTCAGGGAATTGAGAACATTAGGGATAGCTATTACTCATGTTTCATTTGCTTACAACACACATTCAAATAATTATCTATAACTGAAGGACGATACAGAAAGTGTGTTAACAAGTTGTAAATTTAGGCCTTTTAATTGTTTGATCTATGGCGCCTCTGAACGACCGTTCTTGTAAACTAAAACAGAAGCAATAGGTTCAATCCAATTTAGAAATGAAAAATTTTAGCTACGTTAATTAAGTACTTTACGGTCGTTTGATAATTTTTTTAATTCCTTACAATATGTATCTTTCTGGTATAACAGGTTTGCTTATTGTGCTGTGAAATATAGAACAAGTAAAAATTTAGTGCTTTGAAAAAACGTAACAATATATTTACATTTCAATTTCAGCAAACAGGATCCACGTTAGTCCTACCTCTAAGACTATCTTAGACACCTTTCAAACATTCATCATTTCAGTTCGAGGGGAAGTAGAACTAAAGGTAAACAGTATTTGTATATTTATGTTATAGAATTATTTTCTTTTTTTTTAACAGAGGTAAAATTGAAAAGAGAATCTGTGATATAGAGGCCTAATGCCTATATGGTGAAGGAAAACGGACACACAATACCGTAGATAATATAAACAGTATTTATTTCTTTGGTAGCTGTTATTTATACAGAAAATAAATAAAAACCTTTATAGTTGTGACGTTTAACCTTATTTCGTTCAAAATATTGTAAGGTGAGTCAAGGTATTAATGTAAGCTTTTCAGGATGGTTACTTGGAAAAGTGTTGTTGTTGTTGTTTTCGTGATTCCTGATTATAAAGTTCTCATCCAACTGTTGTAAAGTGATATATATTCCACTGACATTTTTGTTGGCAGAACTTCGTATTACAAAGATGGGTTATCTTCTAAGCACAGAGAGTGAAGCGCGTTTCATGTTAGGTAACACACTACTATATGGCATGTTTTGTGTGAAAACCTCTGCTGGGAGGATAAATTATTAAATGTAAGGTTTCGTGAACATCATAAGTTAGATACAAATTCGATGACGAGGAACCCACTTTGAGACTAATAATGGCTGGAGACGGCTTGAATGGGAAATGAAGAAAAACTTTAATATAACAGCAAATGTACAACGTTTCGACAAGGTTTTGTCATCATCAGGTACCTTAGATACATGCGCGAAGGAATCCATATGAAATTTGTACAAATATATCTATATATTTATCTTATGTGTTATTTATGTATATTTAGTTTCAGAAACTAAATCAGAAAGATCTTGCTACGAAGTATTAAAATACAACCATATTATTTTATACATATAATTAGAAAGTGTTCTTTAATATGTCTTCTCATTTTTAATTACTTATATTAAAATATATTTAAAACAAAATGTTATTCAAACAGGGAAAAGGGAAAGTAGTCACCTACTGGCTGGAAGGAGAAGCTGTTGATGCCCTAATGACCAACGCAGATTTTTTTCAGCATTTAGAATCAGAAATTATGAACGAATTCCCACCTTCTAACAACTGTTTCATACAACCGGTGTGCTGATTTCTACTTGTTACTTGTAACTAACATTCGTGACTCCTACGTCTTAAAATTAATTATGTATCTTTTTAATAACTCTTACAGGATGTCTAAATAAGATGTTTTTACTTTCAGACATTCTGCTTAGCTTGTAATACAATAAATATTAAAAGTTATATCCACGTTATTCTGTAATATATTGACAATAACCCACATTATTATTATTAGTGTACTTAAATATACTGTTGTACACCTGCATGAACTACTTCCTAAAGTACATATTATAAGAATTTTTAAGCTTGAAAATATTACTGTTTGGTAAAGTGGTTCTTTGTTTTCCTTATTTTAGATATATATAATAAAAAACAATCGAACAACAAGGGTTAAAAACAGTACACGAAAAACGGTAGAATCTATCTGTTATTTCAGGGAATTGAGAACATCATGAATAGCCTTTACTAAACACATTCAAATAATTATCTATAACTGAAAGACGTTACAGAAAGTACGATATCAAGTTATAAACTTAGGCCTTTTAATTGTTTGACCTATGTCGCCTCTGAACGACCGTTTTTGTAAACTAGAACAGTAGAAACTTTAGAGATTTTCGGTTCAATCCAATTTAGGAATGAAAATATTTAGCTACGTTAAGTACTTTACGGTATTTTAATAATTTTCATTGATGTTTAGCGCTAATCATTATCATACAATCCTGTTTTATTTTGCACAATGGACTATCCTGTGGTAGTTTGTGGGAATGTGTTCACCGAAAGCCGATTTTCGTATGAAAAATGTACTTGCTTACACGTGTTTATGTTTTATGTTATCCAAATCCATCTCCACGTAGAATGTACTCCTGAAATGTGTTTAGTCTGTTGCAAATAAAAAAGGTGATTCAATTGTCAATATGTAGATCAACCAGTCTCGAATTATATGAATTTGTGTAAGGTTATTAAAGCTTCTTTAATATATGATTTCGTCTTTGAATTTACAAGCTAGTGTGTATTTGTTAGAACATATATTAATAGCCTATATCAATAACCATATAAATAACGGTCCAAATATGTGTTCTATATTATTATTGATGGTGATATGTGTGCTTACAAAATATTGTCTGTAAACTGCAATTCATAGTAACAATTGTATTTAAAAACGTTCCTTCAGTAAATATTTATCTGCATTCTTTTGTCTTTGTTATCATTTTAATGAACTTTTATGACTAATTATAGTATTTTTATCACTTTATTAAGTTACAATAAATATTATTATTCTCAGAGAAACCAATAAATAATACAAATAATTTATGTTTTTAAAAACTAAAACTGCATCTGATATATCGAATAAAGCAACGAATCTCTCTCTCTGCATCGGGATTTGGTTGTTGAAGAACTGGGAGGGTCAGGTACATTTCACCTCTTCCTGACTCCTGCACATGTTGGTTTCAGAGTATTGTTATTATATTTACTACATGAGGATTAGAGCTAATTACGCGCACTTGCTTTAAAGCCTTTCGTGACCCTGTCCATGTAGGTAAGTATGGTAACACACTATAGCTTCGTTTGGTTAGCATATAATTCTATGCTTCACAGACAGTTCCAGTGGTATTGTACTATTCCACACATAATTAAAGTTATGATGAGACCAGTTACATAGATACACTACAATGTTTTCAAAATAACTTAAAGTAATGTTAGATTTAAATGTCTAGTGTTGGATGGCCTGTTATATATATATATTCACAGGTGCTTAGGGCTATTATCATCATGTATGCAGTATCTGTCTAATTCGCATAATAAGTTATTTTTTCTCCCATTTTTCGCGAAGTAATTTAGTGTACTATGTAGGAGTCTGCCTATTACTGTTTCTAGGTTTGAATATGTGCAATAAGTCGAAGGAAGTTGATCTAGGAACTTTAAAAGCTGTTGTAAGTAGTGAGTTTTGCATGGTTTGTAGTTTTCGTTGTACTAGTCTTGGTGCGACATTTATCCATGCTGGAGCTGCGTAATCAATAACGGATCGTATATATGTTTTGTATATTTTTTAGTACGTTGTCGGCTGTTGTTCTACTGTTTTTGCCAGTTAGACTCCTGGCATAGTTTGTTCGTTGCCAGATTTTGGTTCTGGTATTATTTAAATGATTTATTCATGTCAGTTTTGAATCATATGTTAGTTCTAAACATTTGGCGGATGTAGCAGTATGAAGGAGTGTTCCGTTCATATATATCTTTGGTTGTTCTTTTTGGTTAATTTTACGAAAACTACTAGTTGTTCTGTATTTTTGGCAATATTCACTTATTCTGTTTAATTGGGGTTGTAAATTCGTGGCTGCTGTAGATGGTGTGGAGGCACTTTTCCAGACTGCTACATCATTGGCGAACTGTGAGGAGTATTCGTAATTTGGATCTTTCAGATGCATGTTATTTACATACACGATGAAGAGGATAGAGGGACAGCTGCCTCCGGAGTAAAAAACTCAGAGAAGGTTCCCTCAACATTTATTCTGCATTTTCTGTTTTCCAAAAAGTTTGAGAACCAACGAATAATTCCGCACGGCAGTTCTACTTTTGACATTCGGAACCTGAGACCATTGTGTCATACAGTGTCGAAGGTTTTCTCGATATCGAGAAAGCATGCGAAACTGCATGACACAATGGTCTCAGGTTCCGAATGTCAGAAGTAGATATATCGAGAAAGCATGCGACAGTGCATTCTTTTTTGTTAAAACTGTGAATTCAGTTAGTCTAACTAAGTGATCGGTTGTTTGCCTGAATTTTCTGAATCCATTTTGTACTTCAGTTAATTTGGATGTTATCTACAGGAATGTGGAGAGTCTACTACTAATTATTCGTTCAAAACTTTTGCTTATACAGCTGGTCAGACTGATTTGACGGTAACTATTTTGTTTATTGGCTGGCTTCCCAGAGTTCTTGTTCGGTTATTTTCTTTATCATCAATTTTGTTGCGTAGTTATCCTCTATATAATTATTTCTGTATCTGTGTTAACTATGTTAACTGGGAAGTGTGGTTTTTATATTTCCATATTATTTGTCATGTTGTTGTTTACTTTACTGTAGAAGTGTGTATTCATGTCCAATTCATGATGTGTTTTGTAAGTGTTGTTTGAAGGCTTCTGCTCTTTCTGAGTGTGTATGTGCTATGGTGTTGCTGTATTCTAGTGGAGGGTATTTTCTTGTTGCGTTGTCTCCATTTGTGAATCTTTTTAAATGTGACCAGAATTGTTTTTTTTTTTTTTTTTTTTTCATTTAGTTGGGAGCAGAAGTGTCCCATTTTTTCCTGTTCTAGAAGTTTGACTTCTGTTCTTATTTTATTTATTATTGTGTTTTTATTGCTTGGTCTTCTGTTTCCATGTATTGTCTTCGTTTTTTTGATGAGTTATTAGTTGTAAATGTGGTTTCCATGCGTTGTTTATTGTTGTGTGTTGGTGCGGTGATATTGTTTGTTTGGTGGCCTTTTTAAGGCTCTCCGCGATTAGTAGACAATAATCATCTATTTCAGATTGGTTCGCGGCTGTTTGATTTATATTGATAGGTAATAAGTTATCTAGTACTGTTTGATATTCTTGCCAATTTGTTTTTTTTTGTAATTAATTTTTCTGTTTAGTAGGTTATATTTTTATAGGGTGTGAGATCGATGACACACTAGATTGGTAAACGACCGCTAGCAACATCTTTTCCTGCATTAAATTTTATAAATTTCTGACTCATGTTGTATGAGCTTAAGCAGAGATCAAGTTGTTCGCATACGATGTATGCGTTGATGTGGCATCATTCAATAACGCTATATTGGTGTTATCGATAAATTCTGTTAATTTTCTACCATTTTCATTTGCTGTTTTACATCTGAAGTTTTTATGTTTACTGTTTAGGTCTCCTATAAAGATGGAGGGCCCGGCATGGCCAGGTGGTTAGGACGCTCGACTCGCAATCTGCGGGTCGCGGGTTGGCATCCCCATCCCACCAAACATGCTCGCCCTTTCAGCCGTGGGGGCGTTATAATGTGACGGTCAATCCCACTATCGTTGGTAAAAGAGTAGCCAAGAGTTGG
>NW_013666395.1:323193-332948 GCF_000517525.1 Limulus polyphemus
CTCGTGTAGCTTTGCGCGAAATTCAAAACAAACAAACAAACAAATAAAGATGGAGTTTTGATTGTGGGAAAAGATGTTGTCAAGTAAATCTATATCTATTTGTTTTGTTAGGGAACAATAAATCCCTGCTACTGTAACATACGTTTGGTTGTTTAGGAAAACATCAACTGTTATGCATTCATTATTACTGTAAATTTGTATTTCTGTTACAGACAGAATTGATTTGTATAGTAAGGCTATTCCTCTATTTGTATCCTGGTTGTTAGTTCTATCTTTTCTGGTAGTTGAGTAACCGTATATTTTAAGTCTACTATTTCTATACGATATTTCACTTATTACTACTATTTCTGGGTTAGTTTGTTTAATTGTGTCTTCGATCTCATGTTTCTTGGATGCAAGTGCACCTTGGATGCTGATATGTAGGACGGTGAATTTAATAAGAGAGTAGGTATCCTGTGTTTATCTGTGGTAAGTATGGTGTGATGTGTTTTTTGGCAATATTTATTATCAGTTCTATGCAGTCTTTGGTTTGTGTTGGTGGCGAATATTCTGCGATGAAGTCTGTGAAGATGTTTTTGATGATGTTAGCAAACATATGTGTTTTTTTTTATGTTTGTCTCTGTTGTTGTTGTATCATTGTTTCCCTGCATTTCAGATGTTTTTGTGTTTTGATAGTGTTATTGTGGTTTACTATTTATAGTGTTTACTGGTTTTTATTGTACTTTAGTTTTTGGTAGTTGTTGTTTTGAGTGTTTATGCATATGTTATTCTATCTTGCTTGGGAGTTGGTAGAAGCGGTTGTTTTCTTTGTTGAGTGCTGTTTTTTCCTTAGATTTTGTTGTTTTAATTTCATATATGCGTTGTTTTATTTTTGTATTTTTATATCCTTTGTAGTTTGCTGTGTGATGTTCACCACAATTGCAACGTTTTGGTTGTTCTTTGTCTTTATTGCATTGAGTTACATGGTGCTCACTACCACACCCGACACACCTCGGTGTTGCCAGATATGCTGCAGAGAGATGTCCGAATCTTTGACAGTGAAAGCATTGAATGACTACAATTGTCTACAATTTGATTTGTTCTACTTGGTTTCTTTGATACCATAGTATGATTCCGTTGTTTATTAAGTTTAATGTGGTTTATGTATCAATTCTTACTAGATCTGTGGGCTTCTGTGTAAGTTTAGATATAATTCTGTCAACTTTTAAAAGCAACGAATGAAAATTCATAAGTTGAAGCTTTAAAAGAGGTGGTGAAACTGAAAGCTCGTTGCGGATTTTTTTGAAAAGCTACTGAAAAAACAAATGAACATAATGGGGAAAAAACAAATAATACTTGACGAAAAGTGCTAGAAGGTAGTACTGTTGTTGATTTTAAGCAGTAAACTATCTGTTTACCGTGAGGAATAAAACGCTGGATTTTAACATTTTATGTCCTGAAACTTATTACTGACCGACAGAGGTCAGGCAATACTGACTTTTGTATAGATATGTTCTGATTATCCTTTTAGGTTTGTACATTTTGATTTAAAATTTTAAAAAAATTATTACAATTGCAAAGAAAAGTATTACTTAACATAATATTATGTTACATAACAGATATGTTGAATACACTAATAAATATTTTTTTTGCTGTTTCAGCCGTGTGGGCGTTATAAAGAAACGATCAATCCCACTATTCGTTGGTAAAAGAGTAGCCCAAGAGTTAGCAGTGGGTGGTGTTGACTAGTTGCCTTTCTTCTAGTCTATCACTACTAAATTAGGGACGGCTGGCGCAGATAGCCCTTGTGTAGCTTTGCGCGATATTCAAAACAAACAAACTTTCGAAGAAGTAAATAATTATATACATTTTAAAAGAAACTTGTCGAACACTTTGTATTATCTAAAATAATAACATACAAGAGCGCCAAGAGCCAGCACGGGCCAAGGGTTTTTCTCATTTCAAACATTTTTAAGAACTTATTTTAAAAAATACCCTAAATTAAGACAGCAACTAGCTCATAAACAACGCAAAATCATAGCAGCCATTTTGAACTCACAATATAAGCGTAAATATGTTAATAAAGTAACAACACACATCTATTAAATATATAAAGTAACAAATATATATTAATTATTACTCAAATTACCATTTCAACCATTTTCAATGTATCAAGCGTCTATTTGCAAAGAAGAGCCAAAAACTATGCATTTTATGCTTAAATGAAGATATAGCCTAAGGGTGTTTTGCGGGATTTACGGCATAACCAGGTGTCATTCACCCAGACCCCTAGGCAGTTATCCCTCCCCTTCTGTCGGTGAGCCTGGTAACATATTTTATTTGCTAAATAATAAAATCATCCTAGTTTTTATTTCACTTTTGTCCATCTGCTCAGTCCCTTAGAAGTATCACACAGCCCATCGTGTTTTAATATATTTTGTTACAATCCCGAATTACCGTACTGTATAATATGTAAGAACAAAAAATGACAACTCTGCAGTTTTGTAGTTTTAAAGATATATTATAAAAAAAACAACACAAATATTAACTTATATACAATAAGTTACAAAAGGGTACAATACAATCAATCAAAAAATAAATTTTTCTTGGTAGATCCACGTAGGAACTGTCTTTCCAATTCAACGTAATCTCTTCAAACATAGCATGTCGAAATTCAGCTTCAGGTTGTAAATTCAAAGTTCCAATTCACGCTAGATGTACTGTTAGAAAAAAAATCACTGTTCCAGTGTCATCTGCACCAAAACTTGTCGATATTTTCAAGAACGGTTTTAACAGTTCTCAAAAAGCACAAGGCTTACAAAAGTTAAGACTAAAAAGTTAATTCCACATATTAATAAACATCATTGTTGTTAAATATGTTCAGTTAAAAAAAGCGATATTTTATCATAAACAAAGAGAATGGTCCTTAAATTATCATAGAAAAGTAACGATCAATTGTAAATCTATGCATTGTGCACTTTAGTATCTTGTACTTCATTTTATTTTTTATTGTAACAAATTGTCATATGACGTATATTATAGATACAATTTCGAATTAGTCGTTAAGTACGGTAGTATTTAATAGTATGGATCGTGATGAAACAAAATGGCGGCTATAAAACTAGCCCGTTTAAAACAACCTTATGATGTCTGAATATTAACAATGACTATTTCACAGTATTGGATGAGCAAAACTGAAACTCATTGTACTTATAAAGCTGCTTAAATCGCTATATACGTGTTTATGGAGTGAATCAACATTTCACTATTTCAACGAATTTTCATTTAAGTAAGTGAGTACGTGACTTTTCGAAACAAACGTACAGACAGAATGACGAACCTTGTTGCTCTAATTCTTTCACAAAACTCTCCCATCTGGGGTCCCAATTATTCCTTTCTTGTACCGGCAAGGTTACTAGTATACATAACGGACGATGGGCTGCTTTGGGCATATAATTAGATTTAAGGGTAGGTTGGTAGAGATCTTAATGAGTAATAAAATCGAATCGGGTATACGCGAGCCCTCCGCTTGGTATTGCTGGCGCACAAAAATACAGCTAATAAAAAGGAAATAAACAAGTATTAATGTAATAAAAAATATTATAAAGACAAGTAGGGATCGATATATACGTAACCTGCTTTGGCTCAAACTAACATAATTACAGTTATTTGCTAAAATAAGGATAATATTTTTTTTTAATTTTAAGTAACTCAGTTTCTTTAGTTTCGATTTTCTTGTTTCAATAATTTTTGTAGCATTAAAACTTCCTATATGACTATAGCAAACTATGTTACGTATATATCAATCCCTGCTTGTCTTTATAAAATTTATTTATTTTTATTATACTTGTATATATCATAATCACGCATTTCAGACAACTGTTTCATTTCTAGTTGTCTAAAGAGATACCAGCAAAACTACTTGCCTTACTTACTATGAATCATGAATAATGACTCCTTTAAGCTGAATCTTTGTATTCTATTGACTCAGAAGAGTTTAAAGTTGGATTTAGTTATTTTGGTGTAAAAATTAGACTTTAAACAGAGAAACTAAATAGATTGAAACTAAAGGTAATAGAATGACAACATTAGAGGATAAATCTATATCAAACTACACGTCCCGTGTGTCAGCAGTAATTTTATAGACTTACAACACTAAAATCCGAGGCTCGATTCCCCGTGGTGGATAGAGCGCCGATAACCTTTTTTTTTGTAGTTTTGCGCTAAAACAAACCCAAGAACAAGAATCAACCTAAACATAGATGTTGATTAATATTTAACAGGCGAATTTATATAATTAGCAAATTTTAAAATCTAATAACTAAAATATTTGTGGTAAAGGTTAAAATCGTTTCTGAAGTTATTCCTCAAAACGATAATATATCTTGAAGAAATTACAATTATAAATGAATATTATAGAAGAAAAGTAAAAAACGATCAAGAAATCTAAAAAATAAATAATAATCAAAAGCTAAAAACAACGTCAGTGACATATTAGTGCAAAAAATAACTTCAAGAAAACGATAAATAGGAATAATTACATAACAACAGAAAGCATTTAGATCCCAATTTTAATTCTAATTCACCACTTTGAGTAATACTATACTTGAAATATATCTTATGCTCACACCTCGTGTAGGATCACAGATAATGTGTAATATTCCTTGAAACAACTCCAATCTAACGAAATGAGCCAAAACGAAAAATATATATTATGCCTTCATTTTTTTCTTTTTACTACAAATTAATGGAATAAGACGCAAGACTCACTAATGTTTGGTGGACATAAGAATTCAGAGTTTCGATATTAGGTTTGTGACTTAAGTCAGGTATCTTGATACAACTGATGAACTTTATCATGACTTTAATGTAAGTAGAAAAATGTATTCGATTAATTTCATCTTATACTAATTTCACGATACCACAGTTCTGAGACTCAGAGTGCCAACTATCATTCCACCAAGTTGAATGTATAGGCTTTGAGTAGTACTCAAGAAACCGATAAGCAAGCTGAATATCGCTGAAGATCTTTGAGAATGTCAAATGTCGATCTTCGTTCTTGTTCATGATAATGTGAATGACATAGTAAAATTCCGAACATATTATAGTATTATAGTTGCATAAAGTAGTTATATACTCACGCTAAAACGTTATGAAGGCCGTATATGTACTTCTTTTATCCAATGCCATTCATAGTTGTGATATAAATTACTCGGCTGTAATATGTTTTCCCAGTTTTATTACCATAACCATTAAGTATATATTACATTCATGCTGTAGTAATTACCCCTACGTTAAAAAAAAGCTTGTTCTACTTAAAATATTCTAACCATACATATAAATGTCGCAGACGTGACACAAGAATAGACTGACTTTAGAAGAAATATTTGGTATATTCGGTACGTGAGAATGAAAAAATAAGACTCCATTTTTTGGGGTATATAAAAACTTAGTGTTTTTACTGGTTTTTAATTTCTAAATAAAAATCTTGAATAAAATCACCTTTATATGGCATACAGAATTATTTTACATTTTATAGAATATAATTGATAATGGTTCAGTTTACTATTAAAAATGTATAATAACTAAAAATAATGAAAGGCCACATGCATTAAATTCTAAAGTTAGACTCCACATAACCAATATTGTTTTAGTGAAGCGACTACGTGGTGGAATCAGGATTATATTATCTTTCATCCAGACATAATCTTATAATAAGTACTATGATACCTTCCTGTTTAGGTAAATAAATAACTTTGAGCAATTGTAAAAGTCGTATGCTATTATTACTTGCAATGCTTAACCTACATAAAGCGCAATATCTGCTTCTGCGGCAACAGAACTGGAACAAAATATCTTTGGATTTATGGTCCGATCACGCGAACCACTGTTCAAGAAGTCTCCATTCCATTTACAATTAACTACGTTTTCCATTCCATTTTACCATCAGTTACATTTCTCATTCCATTTTGCCATCAGCTATATTTCTCATTCCATTTTGCCATCAGCTACTTGTTCCATTTAATTTTACCATCAGCTACTTGTTCCATTCCATTTTACCATCAGCTGTATTTCTCATTCCATTTTACCATCAGCTATTTGTCCCATTCCATTTACCATCAGCTACTTGTCCCATTCCATTTTGCCATTAGCTATTTGTTCCATTCCATTTTACCATCAGCTACTTGTTCCATTCCATTTTACCATCAGCTGTATTTCTTTCATTCCATTTTACCATCAGCTACTTGTCCCATTCCATTTTACCATCAGCTACTTGTTCCATTCCATTTTGCCATTAGCTATTTGTTCCATTCCATTTTACCATCAGCTACTTGTCCCATTCCATTTTACCATCAGCTACTTGTCCCATTCCATTTTGCCATCAGCTACTTGTCCCATTCCATTTTACCATCAGCTACTTGTTCCATTCCATTTTGCCATCAGCTACTTGTCACATTCCATTTTGCCATCAGCTATTTGTCCCATTCCATTTTACCATCAGCTACTTGTTCCATTCCATGTTGCCATCAGCTACTTGCCCATTCCATTTTACCATCAGCTACTTGTCCCATTCCATTTTACGATGAGCAACTTATTCCATTCAGTATGATCTTTCTACGTGTATTACAAGCATATAAATATCAAATGACGCATGATTAGTTATATTATGCATGCAATTATTACTTCATATAATTCGTTTTTATTTACTTTTTCGTCAGATAAATAAACTTTATTATCAGTTTTAGCCATCAAATGTATCTTTATGCAATTTAAAACTAATCAATCATGCTGCACAAGTATAAAAGGAAAGCAAAATTAAAATAATTTATTTTGGTTAATTGTTAAAATGTTTGTTTGTTTAAAAAATTGATATCCTTTATATAATAACTATAGGGGGATTCGAGTTTCAGATTTACTATGAAAAGTAATTTTGAACCAGCTAGTTGATAGATCAACTATACAACGGGCAGGAAGAATGCATATATAAATATACTAAGATATACTACCTAAAATTACAAATTATTTAGCAGAAGAAAATCCAAAATATGATTTCATTAGACGATGTGTCTTTCTCCCCTTTCTTACTTTACATCATCCGAAACGATCCGGGATGCTATGAAAACAAAATAGTTCTGTTTGAAACATAGAATCCCTTGGGGTCAAAGTTTTTTCAACAGATGTTTTAGGCAGAATATTTGTCAAAGCAACGGATCAATGTGCCGTCTCGTGTTTCCAGCACCAAAATGAATGTGTCACCAATTGTGGTCTAAACACACTAGGCTTAAAATAATGTCTGCTAGTAAAAACGAAAATGACTGCTGTAAGTGACATATCATTCGATTCCTTATCTACTCTGTGGTAATCCATACGTCTTATTTTCATCTATACTGCTATCACGACTGAATAGAACAGTTGATCGTGTTTTTCGATATGTTGTGTAGCACTGGCGATGTTATGTCACTTCAATAATGAAGTAATGATAAAAATATCTTGAATGTCACAATAGTCGCCCTGAGCAACTGTCTCTTTTCCTTTATAAAACGTGCTACCAAACAGTTTCAAAGGACGCATTTAAAGAAATGTTTCTCATTATTATTCTACATGTGCTGAAAAACAAATTTCTACTTGAATATAATAATAGGTCACAATTATTTCAATGTGGTTGATTTATATGAATATCTTAATTTTAATGCAAATTCTTAATATTTTTTTCTTGTACAATAAAATTCTAACACGAGTCCAAGTACAATCTTATATATAATACATTAATGTAGAATAATTCTAAGTTGTGTGACTTTTGTTTAACATCGTGAAACATGTTATTGAGGGAAGCATAGCTGTTTTAATATTTTCTCTTTCTTTGTAGATTTAAAATGTTATTTAGTTTAATTACTAATGCTTTATATATCTTTGTGTTAATACGTGTTCATATTTTCTTCACTAGGTGCAAATCTAAATTTGGATATAAAAAAAAGAAAAAAGAAATTAGTTAAGTCTAATATGGCAAAGATTGTTTGTCCGACAACAAAAGAACAATAAAAAACCAAATCTTCTTACAACAACAAAGTTACTTGGAACAACAAATTCAGTGGATTCAAATCTTAACTTTGATTCTACAATAGGAAGTAATATGAGATCAAAAGATGAAACAACAATAGCAACCCGAACCGTTACTGAAGCCATTATTCTGACAATAAAAGAATGTGCAACAACAGAACTCTAAACACTAACGAGAGGAGTTGATGCTTTACATTTTCTTCAAACAACACTAGGAAATATATGGATATATATATATATATATATATATATAAGATGAAACAGTATTAATATGACAAACCATGCGATACTGAAAAGATTCAACATGATCAAATAACAACTACGTGATTGTTTCTGGAATGAAGAATGTCATAATGCATAATCACCCTGTATATACATATTACTTTTCATGTTACTGTTATAAATTCATTGCATTCGTGATCCCAGTCAGATCATATACACTGTTATGTTGTTATTCATCCTGATCGTATTAACACATTAAATTCTAATTACCCTTTGATTTACTAAATAAGTTCATCATCTGAGAATATTCTTACCTAAACAACTGTTAATAAGCATTTTTGCGATAAATTATGGAACTGTTTTCTGTCTAAAACGTGTAGCGAAGAGGGATTCTGAACATTGCGCTAAACGTTCTGTCACTACACATTGTTTTTACAAAGTTCTTATTGCTGGAATCAAATTGCATCATCATGAAATATGATAGTGGTTCATAATAGGAATTTCACAAAAATTATAATAAAACATACGGACAAAAGTCATCTTAGAAAGTAGACTTGTTCTTGAAACAGCAGTCAATACCTTCTATTTAAGGCTGCTAAAATATTTATAATAGCAAAAACGTTGATTTTCCGATTGTTAGACAAAATTCAAAATTCACCCATTTGTTCTTCGTATTATTATCATTCATATTATTCTTGTTTCATAAGCCTTCAGGAAAAATGTCTATGACTATTTTATTCAAACATGGACAAACCTACTAAAAACCTCCTGCGCAGGTTATGGGACTATTTTTATATTAATTCTCGAAAAGGAGAGATTTTATCAGTTATTTTCAAGTTTCTCTTCGAAATCATTCAAGGGCCGAACAAGCTCCTGCAAAGGTTAAAGGACTATTGTTAACTTGATTCTTGAAAGTCGAGATTTCCACCCTCTGCAAGAATTAACATACAGCAATATATATTTAACTATTTAATCACAGTGGAGTTTAATTTATCATATTTTTGTTTGTTAATAGTATTTTGTACTGTGTACCTGTTCTATTATGTAGGGATGATGCAAATGCCATCCCTACTATCTTATTTGTATTGTTTTGAAGGATTGATATAAGCCATCCCTACATTTCCTTCCTTTTTTGAAAAGTTTTTCTTTACTTGTTTGCTTGTTTTTAATGCATTGTTTCAATAGACATAGGAAGTTTGTATTTATAACCAAATTTTAAATACAATGAGGTTGCAATTGTAATATTTATTGTTTATATATTATTGGCTGGTAATTCCTGTTTCGCCCTGTACTTAAGCTTTTTAAAAGAACACCATAGTTTTGTAAGAAAGCTAACATCCTTTACACTACAATAGGATTTGTTTTTAATTACTACTAGTTATTAGTAATACTTATTAAAGCAGATACACAGTTTGAAACTATGTCACATCAGTGCAATTCGTTGACATCATTGTTTTGGTTTTTGAGTTATTGTGTAATAAAAAAGAGAAAAAGAA
>NW_013666395.1:333948-335278 GCF_000517525.1 Limulus polyphemus
GGGCATCTCCTTGTTAAGTGAATTGTATCAACATCTATTCAAAATTAATAAGCTCATCGTGAACCCACGATAAGATATCAAGGAAGTTCCAGACCAGACAGAGGACTAAGTATTGTTTGTAAGTTTGTAAAACTTTTGTACATAGATCATTATCTAATAACCGTTATTATAAATTGTGTTATTGTTTGTATATTAAATATATTTGTATTAAAAATAACTGTGTGTATGAATCTGTTGGCAAGTATCATAGAATTGGGTACATATCGACATATATCTAATTTCTAAATCTAAGTCATCATTTAACTCAGTTTTGGCTATTTGAAATTATAATACTTTACGTAATAACTTGAGGCTTGTCTGTGGTAAATTGTAATACCTAAGAAGTAAAATAAAAACAAGTTAATATCTGTCTATCTATTTTTTCATTGTTAATTTGTTATGTCCCTTTGCATGTATTGGTTTTGATAAAAGAAATGAAGACAATATGTAGTACTCAATATTCATCTTCCTTTATTGAATCATTTGTATTTCGTAGATTATTTCGGAATTCGAAGTTTCTCACTACACTTTAACACCAGAAACATTTTCAAGTACCTAGTAAGCTACCCATGTATATGATGGAAATTAAAAACATGCTATGGAATAAGGACTTATCCTTTTACTTCATTTTGTTTGGAGCTTAATACCTCACAGAACTACACAGCGTGGTCACAAGTAAATGGACACCATCTTTTCAGAAAAAATGAAATTTTACGGTCATATTCACATGAATTGATATATTCATAATTTGATTAATATCTAGTAGATCTTCCTTTCGCTTCGTGGAGTTAGTTGATCCTTTGGGGAATCGTGAGAATCATCTCGTCAATTTTAGATTGTGGGATTTTCGCCCACTCTTGCTACAAAACTTGGAGTAGATCGCTCTTCGAAGTTGGTTTTTTTTTTTGTTCTTGACTTGCCGGTCGAGTAAGGCCCAGAGGTTTTCGATTGGGTTCATGTCAGGAGATTGGCTCGGCCAGGGCAACTTCTGGATGCCATTTTCTTCCTGCCACTTTTGGGTGTTCCTAGCAGTGTGACACGGTGCTCCATCTTCCTGGAACAACGTTGTGTTCTTATAATGGCTGGAGAAGGCTCGAATGGGTAATGAAGAAAAACTTTAATATAAGTTTAACATAACAGCAAATGTACAACGTTTCGACGAGGTTTTGTCATCGTCAGGTAACGTGACTTCCGCTGTCGTAACAATATGTATATTTAATCAGGTGATAATGACAAACCCTTGTCGAAACATTGTACATTTGCTGTTATGTTAAACTTATATTAAAGTTTT
>NW_013666395.1:336147-360231 GCF_000517525.1 Limulus polyphemus
ACAAAATCTGATAATTCGAGAGAACCTTGAGTTCTAGGTATGTTGTAGCACAAGATAATTAGAGTGCGGACCATTTTCATTTATATAGTGCTCTGTGAACACAAATTAGTTAGCATAAATCAGTTAAATGACAAAAAATTAGGTGTCTATTTATTTGTAACCACTCGGTGTATAATAGCAGATCTCAGCCTAATATGCCGAGTATCCATTAATTATTTTCTTAGCTAGCTAACCTGAAGCCTAGGACACATAGCTACATGTAAAACAATAAATTATATAGTAACATTCATTTGGCCACATAATAGAACAATAGACAGTATAATACAATAGTGTAGAGCAGTAGATACATTTGGTTTATTTAAAAAACAAACATTATTAATTTTTAGCAAAAATACTTTATTAGAAATTCTAATTTTTTCTGTACAAAAGACTTATAATGTTTACTGAAAACTTGCCAAATTTCGTGAAGATACATTAATCGTATCGTATCAATACATTAATCGTATCGTATCAATACATTAATCGTATCGTATCAATACAATCGTATCATGGCTTCACTATACGATAGTCGTATCGTATCCCTGTATCGCGACACCCCACCATTTTTAAAGTGGGCTAACAGAACCTAGTAGCGCGCCATCTATAGTATGCATGAATGATATTGTTGTTGTATTTTTACAAATAAAAAAAGAGAAGAAGAAAGAGATAATAAAGCGTTTATGTTTTTGGAAGAAAATAAGTGTTTCAAGCCAATCTTGTTTTGTTTTGTCAAAATGGCAAAAGTATTGTTTTTCGGTTTAGCAAAGCTTGCATCTCCTAATAGAATGAATTAAACATTGTAACCTAGGAAACATGGATTATAAAATTATTTTTTGATATAAGTGTCGCAAATACTTACTGCTCCTCAGTGGTACAAAAGTATGTCTACGGACTTACAACTACAAACAAATCAAAGTAATTACTTCTTATTTCTGGGTCACATTTACACTAAATTTAGAAGAAAAGCGTCATATAAGAGACACATTTAATTAGTCATTTACTTTTCTGATGCCTCCCAGTGGCACAACGGTATGTCTGCGGGCTTATGACGCTAGAATCCAGGTCTCGATACCCGTGGTGGGCAGAGCACAGATAGCCCATTGTGTAGCTTTGTGCTTAATTACAAACAAACAAACAATTCTTTTCTGATATTTGTCTTACCTCATTCAGCTAAAATTTTATGTAAAATAGGACTTTAATTTATTATGGTTTTTATTTCCAAACAGAACGGCGCTTTGTGCTACACACAAGTTGAATTGTCAAAAAGAGTCCCCAACATTGAAGCATTTTCGTCCATAATTTAGAACTGGTGGCCAGAGAGAGGGCAACCATTCAGTAGCAACCCTTGTTTACAATGTTGTTTTTAACCATAGCTGAAAGTGTAGAAGGCGTATTCAACGAAATATTGTGTCTCGAGACTCGGACCTTCTAATCAGCAGCCCGATTCTTCTTTTTCAAGGACTTTACTTAATAGCTTTGATGTGAGTTATAGAGCCGTATTTTTTTCTTAGAACATCTGTATGTTTAGTTTGCTCGTGATAGCTAAAAACGTATTGTATCACTAGACTGCTATTTTACAGTACAGTGTATTAATATATTAATTAATATATATATAATATAATGTATTAATGATTTTTTGAATTTCAGATACGTGACTGATTATGAAGTATGAGATGGTCAAGTTAATTTTGCTGTTAATCCAAACTAGTTTCGAATTACAAGGACAGCATTGAAACATATTTTGTAAACTCCGTTGAAGGGCCTATGGTTCCAGATTTTTCGGACACCCTGTATAAACATTAATTACTAAAATCGTTAGAAGGCATCATAGCTGCAAGAAGTAAACTTTCTTCATATATCATGTAAAGACATGATGTATAACCATGTTAAGGAAAATAATGTTAAGTAAAAAGAATTACAACTAGAATTGTTTTGAGAGGGGGTTATAGAATACGCGTATTAAATTCGGGTGATCAAGACAGTTAACTATTTAAATTAGAATTCTTGTTGTGAGTCAGTTTAGACAGAACTCAGATAATAATATTCACGTACATGAATATCCGTCATAAAAGCTCTAAGTACTTGCATTACAGCAGATTCCAAAAATGTGATACTGTACATAATTTTACACACCATGAGCAAAGGAAAAACAAGCAAACAAGAGTGTAAAACCTTATTTTCCTACATTGAATACTGTTTGGATTCTTACTTATACTTACTAGTTTCATTATATTGTATTAACTGCAAGCGTCCGTTGTAGCAGGTTGAAGATCGCAATTAGAATAATTATGGTGCTAAACTGTTACGTCAAATTGAAGTCCTGGTGTGGTATTTCGCCATCTTTAGATAACCTACGTCAAAACTCATTACTACTGTACATATTCAAGGGAGATAACCCCCAACTTGCATTCTTTTAGGAAATCGCCCTCCGTGACAACGTGCAGCAGATTAAGTAGACGGATTCACAAAATATGAAATAAGATTATCAGTGGTCAAAATTCATAGCCTGATATAGCAAAAGTGAGGGTTAAAAATTCAAAATGATCTCAGTCTGTGGTAATTAAAAAGTTTCCTGAATGGTACAGATTTAAACATTCGACATCATGACTAGTCAGATCATAAACCGATCTTTTCTATGAAACAGTTGTCTCAACGGGATGTAGTACATGTGTCATATCTCACAGTACTACTGGTGAAAGCACTCACTCCTATACTGCATTGCTGTATTTGTCTCAAGGACTAGTAAAGGACCACTTGGTATAGCTTCTATGAGACAGTGCACATACAGTTACATACAACTAGATTTTGATAATGGGCTTATTGGTCAGTACGGCAGCCATCTCACATACAAAACTGTTTGGTCACTTAAGTATGACACTAGTTCCAACGGACAAGGAAGAAAACTTCAAAGCTTTATCTTCTCCAACAGTTGAATTAATGCTCACTGAAGTATGGCACTAGTTCCAACGAACAAGAAAAAAACTTCAAAGCTTTATCTTCACCAACAGTTGAATTAATGCTCACTGAAGTATGACACTAGTTCCAACGGACAAGGAAGAAAACTTCAAAGATGTATCTTCACCAACAGTTGAAATTAGAACAGCTTTTTCAAAAGTTGTCACTAGTGATACAAGTTAAATATATTATGAATATAATATGAATGAATATAAATATTTAATTATATTAGTAAGGGTTACAGGATTGATGTACGCAGCGTCAAAGGAAGTGTCAAAGATGTTCAGTGAGATTTCATCAGGACTTCTTGGTGGACAATGTATAATCTCTATGGGTTTTCCTGAAGATGGTCTATCAGAATATTGACAGAAGTGATTATCTTGCATTAGAGCACAATTTGCTCCAATTCCATCTGACCAACATCTCAAAACTAGGTTTAAACCGCATAAATATATATTAGAGTAAAAAAAACCTTTTCGAAGGTCATTCAGATTCGTTCGTCTGTTCACACTGATATATCCTTACACTGTTAAATGAGCTTCCATCAAAATGCTCATATTCAACGATTATACATTCATCATATCGTTCACATCTGGTTCTCCTGACAAAATCCGTCGATCATTGGCAGATGCAAAATGCTCTGACTCATTTCTGGAGAGAAACTAATGCTTAATAGCATTGCAATCAATTATGGTGATCTGAACAAAAGTTCAGACGAGTAGTATAGTCACCAGATCTTTTCAGCATTAAGTCGTTTCCCTATCAATCAATAACCAAAAATTAGTCTAACTACCATCGAGAAGCTCATATTGTGTCTAGGAACAAATTCATAATTGCTACGCTACGTAGGTCGTTGCCAATACGCATACCATAGTTAGCCTTATTCAGTCTTTAACATACAAATAAGTTGTTTGATAGTATGAGTCACAATCTCCATCTCACGGAATCAGACACACTAAAATGAACTCCAATTTATCTTTCACTTCGTGTACTTTTAACAAACTTTACTTACATTCAGAACTTTCTTCTGTCACCACCAGGTAACTCTGCCACACAACTATGGGGAATGTTGAGCAAAACTGATGCAATGATTAGATCAGAAAAGTATCAAATCTTATCTTTAAAAATAGTCAATGTTTTTCAAGAAGTGTGTTACAGGAAAAGGACAAAATAAAAACCGTATATATTCACAAGAGGACTAATGCAAAATGAAAATAATTAATGGCGTCCATATTTTGTAATTTCATTCAGATGTAACTTTCCAACTCCCTATTACATTATTTGCACTTTAAATTAGGTTGTTTTGTGTTGTTTTTTTTGGAGGGGAGAGAGATGTAATTTATATTTTTTACATTCCGATTTTAAGAATATACTAAATTTCTATCTATGGAATTTTCACATATTTAAATGTATATAAAACGCTGATATGATACACTTTGTGTGAAATTTTATAGGTTAGTAATTACAGTTTTATGTTCCCCTGTGGGACAGCGATAAGTCTATAGACTTACTACACTAAAATCCGGGGCTCGCCTCTTCACGGTGGACACAGCAGATAGCCCACTTATATTTGTTCTAAAAAACAAAAACAAGAATATACAATTTTATTTTCAAATAGAAACATACTTTTAAACTAGAGAAACTGCATTTAACATAATTCGAAAATAGGAGTAAACTTAGTTTAATAAAATCTGGTTTTTAGTTTTAACAATTTATTAGATCACCTAAATAGAGCTTGCATTACCATTTCACAAAGTTTTAAAAATGACTTTCGTCAGTTCGATCTCGTTGTTCTCAAACCAAACCTTACTTTCGAAAATAAAGAATATTAAAAACAAACAGTTTCGACTTAAATTTCATCCAACTTAAGTCTAGTAATGTTGTTTTGTGACTTAAATGTTGTCCTATCACTTTGTTCTAGTGGTGGGCGTTCCGGTGTATAGAGATGAGATTTCATGGTTCGTGTTCTATTACCGTCAAAACAAAAATAGCTTGAGTGCGTTGTAAGAGCGACAATCAAATCTTAGTATTCAATTAGAGTAGCCTAAGATTTGGCGTTGGTAATATTGATTAGGTGTTTTACCATCAGTCTATCACATTCAAAATTAAGGACAGCTAGCGCAGATGGTTTACGTGTAGCTTTTCGCGAAATTCAGCGAACAAACAATCTTATCACTTTGAGTTTGATGCAATATTTACCGCTTGAATGAAAACATAAATTGTAAATAATCCTTCTATTGAACTATCACTTTGTAACGCGTCCACAGTTGAAAGTATGGAGCATGTTTAGCACCATTATATCTCATATCATGGACTTTTCAATCAGTAGTCTGGCACCTTATCCATTACACTAAAATTTATGACAATTACATTTCACAGAGATACCAGGCTGGTAAATGTGCTATTTGGGATATTATTGGCCGTAGAATATAGGTTGAAAGAATGGAGACTTTGTAAAGTACGAATGAAAATAAAATTTTAAAAATCTTTGTTATAAAATAAGTTTCAATTGACATTCGTTAACTTCTAACAGGAAGTGGCTTAGAAAACACAAAGGTCCAGCTGAACAAGGATATGTGAACAATGAATGATTCATAGTTCGGTAGCAAACCATTACCTCAACAGCAGTGTTGGCTTATCAAACTCATGAATTCCAGACACACACATGTAAACGATTTTACTGTAGAAGTTGATATCACAAAAGCGAGATGGGAAGAAAGATGGTTGTATACCTTAGGAAGTGCTTGAGCTTACTGAAAAAAAATATGACTGCACTGCTTGCAATAAACTGAGAGACTTAACTGTAGTCTATCACATTTATGGCAACAATTGAAACTAATGCATTATGTCTAGTGAAGATGAGTGTAGTTACTGTAAACACCATGAGTGACATAAAAGTCTTAGGGCCGAGTGAGACAAACTCAAACTTATAAATTGATTTCAATGTTTTGAGGTTTACTTAAATGATTTTGATGCGCGGGCAAAGAAATTCAATACTAAATCTGTCATTAAATAGATTAAAAATAAACAGAAATATTACTTGAGGGTGGTTGTATATTAAGTGAGTGTATTCTTGTTGGACAGTATTATTGTTTAGGCCTAGTAATCGGCAAGTTTAAGAGATCGTCTTATGACGGTTATACAACTTATGGATTTTCACCCTTTCGTAAGTAGTAAATAACACACATTTAGGTAGATACATTCTAATACATTTTTCTAAATTTTCGTGCAGGTAGTTAATGACACCTTTGTAAACCGAATGTACAAAGTTAATTAATTTGTGCTTTGTACTAATCCTTTAATTTAGAAGAAGAGCAACCCCAATTGTTGTTCTCTCCCATATGCCGGAGCATAGGATTACAGACACGGATTACTGATATGATGTTTTTTCACCCCAAGAATTACTGGAGTCGTCTGTATTGGAATCACAGACATTTGTTAATTAGCCCAGACATTACCAGGTACTAGTTTTAATCACATATGACCAAGGAGAGTGGTAAGGTTGGAGAGGTGGACAAAATTTGCCCTAAAACGCTGAGATACCAGTAATCTGATGGAACCTAAAGGTGCTCAAAATGCTTCCAATCCAGAAAGGAACAGTAATGATACTACGATATATCACCAAGTAGCTGAGATGGACGCAAAATGCGACGATGACGTGTCTCTAAATATTACGATGTTCAAGAACACCTCCTTCATTAGGATGTACATATCTCCTGACCTTTGAAGGAGGGTGAAGACCTTCTATAACACAGACAGCATCTCATAAGCAAAGAAATAGAGAAAGTGGCATCATCATTTAAATGTGGTGGTGATGTAAAGTAGGTGAGCCTGTATTTGACAGGACCATTTTGAGTGTTTTCTCAAGCATTTCAAGTACGTATGCTTGGAATGGAGGGACTCAAGAACAGTTGTTGCAAAATCCAATGCTTGACACCTTAGAGCATTTAGATGATACATGATTGTCAATGAGTTGCTCCACGTATTTGACCCTTTTGATAACCAACTGATTCATGCAACAAAGTTTAGAGCTTAAAGATTAAGGCCCTATAATAACTTAGCTACTTATGTAAACAATTTAAAGACACTGCAAGGTAATGTATTCCTGAGCAGGTCTCCTGTTTATTGTGATTAAATACTTATCAACAAGTTTATCGATAAGTTGTAAAATAACCCACTGTAGGACTTCATGGGTTTCAGGGACATCTGATAACAGAGGTAGTTTCCTTGAGGATGTTGTTTGAAGTGGTCATATTGAACCATGTGGTGAAGCAGAAGAAGAACCAATAACAGTGGCGATTGCAGCTGTAAAATCGTATATAAAAAACTCTACAAAGTCCATAATGGCCCCAATGCTTAAATAAAGCATTGATGCTATAAGATGCTATAAGGTGTCATGATGCAACCACTATGGTTCCATATGTAACCATGGAGTTTTAAAGACCCAACTGTCGTATCTCCAATGTTTATGCAGGGAGAGAAAGATGAGAAACCAGGAACATGATAGAAAGAGCCCCTGCTGCAGTGGCTTATTTGATCACTGATTATGTAAATATCCATATCCTGTTGCAAAACAAGATTATCAATGTAAATACTATTTCAACCAACACTGTAACAAATATTATGCAGTCAACAATAAGTTCTTTTTTGGGAGAAAAATACAGAGTTAGTGAATAATCCAGATCCCACTGTTGGACCCATTGTTCTCACTTGTGTTGTCGGTAAAAGAACATTTTCAAGTTGAAATAGCTGGAATATGCGCATATTTTCTGACTTTGTTTGAAAGATGAAATCACAATTACATATTTGTTTTCGATTTAGAACTGTTTAATTTGCACAACTGAACTATTTTCAACCATTATGGATATTTACTGAATATTTTATTTGAATATTATTTCTGAACGTGGTAGCTGGTATACATGGATTTTGTGTTAATAACGTTATATTGTAGCGTCATGACATAATTTCTGGTTGTACTATGCGAATAACTCTGATCTTATTTATGAAATTAACCATGTGTTGTATCTCTGATAAGAATACTTGGGTGCGTTCTATCTGATAAGAATACTTAGGTGTGTTGTATCTCTGATGAGAATACTTAGGTGCGTTCAATCTGATAAGAATACTTAGGTGTGTTGTGTCTGATAAGAATACTTAGGTGCGTTGTATCTCTGATAAGAATACTTAGGTGCGTTCTATCTGATAAGAATACTTAGGTGTGTTGTGTCTCTGATAAGAATACTTAGGTGCGTTCTATCTGATAAGAATACTTAGGTATGTTGTGTCTGATAAGATTACTTAGATGTGTTGTGTCTGATAAGACTACTTAGGTGTATTCTATCTGATAAGACTACTTAGGTGTGTTGTGTCTGATAAGACTATTTAGGTGCGTTCTATCTGATAAGAATACTTAGGTGTGTTGTGTCTGATAAAAATACTTAGATGTGTTATGTCTGATAAGACTACTTAGGTGTGTTCTATCTGATAAGAATACTTAGGTGTGTTGTATCTCTGATACTAATACTTAGGTGTGTTGTGTCTCTGATAAGAATACTTAGGTGTGTTGTGTCTGATAAGACTACTTAGGTTCGTTCTATCTGATAAGAATACTTAGGTGCGTTCTATCTGATAAGAATACTTAGGTGTGTTGTGTCTAATAAGACTACTTAGGTGCGTTCTATCTGATAAGAATACTTAATATTAGTTAAGTGTGCATGATACAGAATTTCCACACTTTGTTGTTTTTTTTCTACGAAGTAGCTCCTTCTGGTTGAATTTATCCTTGACGTTTCTCTGATCGTTCTTTGGTTATTGTGACCCGGGAGGATCAGGTGCACCCCTGGACCTTTTCCTCCCCTCCTTGACTGTAGTTTTGATTCTTGAATGTAGTAGATGAAGCTCACATTAGTTCTCAGGTATTGTTCGTTTTAACATCATGCAACCAATGCATGCTGTATACTATTGTTCGTAAGTTAACGCACACGCGAGTGGCCCTTTTCAGGCCATCCCCACGGATGTACAAATGTGGCTCAATTGTAAGTTTGGTTTAGTTTGTTTTCAATTTCGCGCAAAGCTGCACGAGGGCTATTTGCGCTAGCCGTCTCTAATTTAGTAGTGATAGACTAGAGGGAAACCAGCTAGTCAACACCACCCACCACCAACTCGTGGGTTACTCTTTTACCAACAGATAATGGGATTCACCTTCACATTCTAACGCCCCTAAGGCTGAAAGGGCAAACATTTTCGGTGACGGAAATTCGAACCCGACAGATTGCAAGTCGAGCGCCTTAACCACCTGGCCATGCCAGGCCTTCAGCTGTAATTCTAACGGCTTATAACGCTAAAAATGTTTTGATATCCTGGTGGGTACAATACAGATAATCCATTGCGTAGTTTTGTGCTTAACTGCAAAACAAAATTCTGTGAGGTCACAAAATGTAATCAAGGAAAGTTGAAATTATATGAAAGTGTTTGTCATAGTTTGATTCCCTCTTTTTTCTGTAATCATAAAACGAATGGTAAATAAGTGAAAAGAATGGATTAAAATTATTTATTTAAAGAACCCATAAGCATTGCATATTCTACAAATAAAGTTTTTAGCAGATACGTTTTTTCTTTTAAAGTATATTTCTACGTTACTTGAAATGTCAGCAAGCAATATTGCATGTGTATACCATATATTGTTTATCTTCACATTATTTTATCTGAAATATGGCGAGAAGGTGGATTTTATTGATAAACTATGCCTTCAAATCTACAGTTTTTTCATATCTTCTAAATAATGACAGTTTGGGAATGAGCAAGAGCGAATACAGATGAGAAAAACAGTGGTGTTGATTAGCCAAGTTTGTTATTAAGCACAAAGATGCACAATAGGCTAACTGTGCTTTACCCACCACGGGTATTGAAATCCGGTTTCTAGTGGTATAAATCCGTAGACAAATCACTATGCCACTGGGGGGCATGTGGTGTTCATTACCCATGTTTTATGAAATGCGGTATGAAATTAAATTGTTTTAATAAAATAAACAACGTTGTGGTTTGAAACCAAACTTATTAGAATTTATTAGGCCGTGAAAATCCAACTACAGCAATGTTAGATGCTAAGAATAATTAAGAAGTACTTGAAGAATCCAACTACAGCAATGTTAGATGCTAAGAATAATTAGAAAGATTAAGAAGTACTTGTAGAATCCAACTAAAGCAATGTTAGATGCTAAGAATAATTAGAAAGATTAAAAAAGTACTTGTAGAGACAAAAATTGCTTTAAACTATCGTTAATTAAAGACATAACATGTGTGGATGTCTTTATCTTACTTCAAAGCTTCAAATTCGCTGTCTGATTTATCGAACCACATGTTTTACATATTGCTTGATAATCAATGAGGAATAGACCTTAAATATATTTAAATAATACCGATCGCCTTTTTAGGAGGTAATTGGATTAACAATTTAATCAAGCAGCTGAGGGATCTAGTCGATTTAATACCTTGGAAACATTATACCAGCTTTAAGCAAGTGTTTTTTGTACTTCGTCCAACCTCTGTAGGTATGTATTATTTTAATATATATATATAACACTATGTTATACATATTTAACACTGTCTTCCTTTATTTTAATTCAGTAAAATATAATGTGATTTTGAAACATTAACCATAACGTTTGTGAATAATCATCATATGGTAGTTGTTTATACTTCAACTAATTACTACAATAATTCAAAATTCACATTTTTAGAATTAACCAATGACCTAATATTACACATTAATTTTGCTTAAATTCTCTTTTTAGCTCTACCAACGCATCTAAAACTGGGAACTGACATTATCACAAACGTCTTGAAATACTTTGTTTTAGGATCTACATTAAAATCCGTTATTCAGCAGATAAAAAAGATGTTGTAGTCTTTTGAAAATATCTAGTTCTTTTTTTTTATTTTCGAAGAAAAAGAAAAACGCACAACGATGGTGTAATTCGAACTAACTTCCATGCAAACGTTCTAGAAATTTTGGCTTTGGGATCTCAATTACTTAAAGACCAGTTGCTTAAAACCCATCCCTTCTTTTCTTTCAAAAATATAATAAAGAAAGAAGACTGAATTGCAATAATGGAGAAATTTTATCTCAGATAACTAAGAAAAGTTATTTATTAAGCAAAGGAATAAGTTCAAATTATGCTTATCATCATATTTTACCTATCATAGTAACTGGGAAAACTATTCAATGAGCCAGGGAGTAAGCTTGAATTCTGGTTATTCTCAGATTTTACTTCTTTACTAAATTAAGATAAACTTATAATCTGGTAGAACAAAAGAAGGAGACAGAATATTTTCTGCTAAGTCACGTGTCTAAAATATTTATTCCTATCGTTCAGTATTTTACGTGTATGTAGAACCAAAAATGCGCAAACGGTTTATGGAGTCAATAGATTAAAAGGTCTTGTATACAATATGAGAAGTTGATTAAAAATAATGGTAACCTCAACATTTATTCTGTACATTAAACAAAATAGCTGAACAAGTGTTTATTGTTATAACCTATATTTTGTGCATATTCAGTTGTCAGATTCAGTACAGAAACCGGGCGTGCTTAGATTTTGATAACTTCAATAAATCATTCACTTTCTCAGAGAAGCTAATGATGCAACCACACATGATTCTCGAATATTAGCCAGCTAATAATGAAATATAATTATCGTTATGGTGCATGTATACATTAGCTAAAACGTTACATGAAATGTTCCTTTGTTAACCCATCCTGGTGGAAAATGCTCCAGCACAACATATTTCGTTCCCATGAAAAGCAAGATTTTTGTAACTGAAGACAGACTTCCTATAGAGAGTGAGGCTGTAATTGGAGAACCCGGATTATCAGTCATTACTTCAGAGATTGCTTGAAAAAGTCCACCACCCACCTCACCCCAAAAACCACTTGTGTAAACCGTTTGTCCGGCTCCATCTTGTTTAATATAAATACAACTTTGCAGATTATCATCGTTGTCAATCACTGCCTGAACACCAGGTGTCAGTAAACAATCAGAAGAAAAGGATGCCACGTCATACACTTCGTTCTGAAACCCACCTTCCCATTTTGATTGAAAATTAAAAATTGTGTTATCTGAAAGAGAACAAGAAATGCTGTTAAGTTACAAGTTACCCAACTCAAATTAATTCAATTGTTAAACATGAAATAAAAGTTAAATGAATTCCATAGTACCAGAGAGTTTCTCATTTTAACTGCTTTTTCATCTTGACAAAGTTCAGAAAAGATAAATATTTTACATAATAATGGTTATTTAAGCTAAATAGTTTTGTTCTCAAGAAGAGAAAATCATTGTGCTTTTAAAGAAAACTACAATATTAATTTTAAAGCTTGTTTTTTTTGTTGTTGTTTTTTTGCCTTAAAACATAAACTACACGATGGGCAATCAGTATTGTGCCCACTGCGAGTACCAAGAACCGATGTTTAGCATTATAGGCCCTCATACTTACCGGTGGGAGCATTATTTTAAAGAATAAATAACAAACCTAATGGAAAAGTGATGATGTATACTATCATGGTGGAAAGTAAAACATTAGTGTATTTTAGCTTATTTCAACAATCTCCCAGTTGGTCAGAAAAATATTTTAGTGGAAAGTTGAAATTTTGAAATAGTAGGAAATAAATGTTGAAATATAGGCCTAAGTGAGTTCCTATTTTGATTTTTCTAAATAACTAGAAAGTAAGATAAAGTATACAACAACAAAAATAAATCAGATTTTTATCTTAATATTCAGAAATGTTTGATACAGTAACACTTGTAGTATCTTTCTATAACTATACCGCAATAACGTAGCCTTATTAAAAGTTCTCCAGTGGGTCAGTGGTAAGTTTACGGAATTAAAACGCTAAATACCCGGATTACGTTCTCCATTGTCAACATAGCAGAGATAGCATATTGTATAGCTTTGCGCTAAAAGAAATAAACCTTATCATAATAAATGAGGAACATCAGACTATTTGTGTTTGACCCTTGGAAAACTTAAAGACAAATTTGAAAGCTACGGGCAGTTCAGTAGAATCTCAAAGTCTTATTATCTATAGTTCAAAAGTCTAAAAACACTAAAAAGTTAATAATCACCGTTTAATAGAAGATACATATGATAGCTGTCCCCATAAGTAGCAATGGCTTTCACTGTTGATGCTTCCGGTTTATCTACTGGCATAATATCATCCCAGCTCAGGACAACAGGCTGGACTTGGAAAGTTGGGTCACTATAAGCGTAGATCTTGTCCTCAGAAAAGAGAAGGTGTGTGATGGCTCAATTTGTTTGTTCTTCATGGAGATTCATCATCATCATTGTTGCAGCTGCATGCACATCTTTTGGTTCATTATTTGTATTTAGAGGTAAAATAGTTGTTATAACTTCAGTTGGCGTTGGGGTTGTTGTTGTTTTTGTCGTGGAAACTCTTATTGTTGTTGGGATTACACTTGTAGTTGTCGAGGGTATTTTTGTTGTTGA
Organism: Limulus polyphemus; assembly: GCF_000517525.1. Classification (NCBI taxonomy): domain Eukaryota; kingdom Metazoa; phylum Arthropoda; class Merostomata; order Xiphosura; family Limulidae; genus Limulus; species Limulus polyphemus. The sequence goes on from NW_013666395.1 coordinate 349,645, forward strand.
AACTTCTGTTGTTGTAGGAACTATAGTTATTGTTGTCGAGGGCATTTTTGTTGTTGAAACTTCTGTTGTTGTAGGAACTATAATTGTTGTTGCTGTCGAGGGTATTCTTGTTGTTGAAACTTCTGTTGTTGCAGGAACTATAGTTGATGTTGTTGTCGAGGGTATTTTTGTTGTTGAAACTTCTGCTAATGTAGGAACTGTAGTTGTTGTTTTTATCGTGGAAGCTCCTGTTGTTTTCGTTGGTATTCTTACTTTTGTCGTGGGAAATGGTGTTGTTGTCAAGAATATTTTTGTTGTGGAAACTCCTGTTGTTGTCGGAATTGTAGTTGTTGTTTTTATTGTTGAAATTCTTGATGTTTCCTGGGGTATTCTTGCTGTTGTCAAAGATTTTATTGATACTGTTTTTGTAGATTCTTTAGTTATAGATGTTAGTGTTGTTGTTGCTGGAATTATTGTTGATGTTTCTAACGAACTCTCATTCGTAGACTGTTCTTGCGTTACTCCTCCTGTCGAATTCGAAGAACTGTTTGGTATGGTCAATAAATTATGAACTGAATCCAGTGAAGAAACCTGAAAATGTATCAGATAATGAATATCAAAAGCCAAGAAATGATCGAGCTATTAAAAAATGAATGTTTATTTCTTGATTATAGCGAAAATACAAATGCTCACTTAACAAGCTACGATAGACATTTGTGAAAATAACACTATATGCGGTAGCACTGACACAACTCTGGTTATAGCACTAATATATTCCTATATACAGGTATATATACAGCTATGGTTATAGCATTAATATACTCCTAAACGTGTATACTAGCATTGTAAAGGCTCCCTGTCACAGATAATATCATATTTTCTGGTATGTTTTACATAACAGTGAATTTGTTACAAAAAAAAAAAAGAATTTTCAGTTTTATTTTGACTGTACATAATAAAGGTTCAGATAGCTTTAGAATAAAACTGTATAAGGTATTTTAATTGCCAAAAAATATATTTATATTATAGTAGGAAAAAAGTTTTATGTTCGTAAACTTGACTTAAACTCGTTTACCGATGAGTTTGCTAGCTATATTCGTAAAATAGTTTGTTTAACAACTTTTTTTAAATAATTATGTCAAATATAAAGTACAGTAAATTCCAGAAAAACAGATCCTGTGAAAGGCGTAAACAGGGCCGTCGGTTTTAAAAGAATAAAGTTTTCCTGAAGGTTACTGTCGTTTGTACTTCACATGATTATTACTTCGCTACTCCAGTTAAGTACTCACAAATATAATGAATTATTTTAATATCATATGATTGGTGAGAACATTTAATTGGGTTTCAAATACTTTTCTGGTCATTTAAAATAACAGGAGATCTTCGTAGAGCGAAAAAACATTTAATGGAATTTTTAACTAAACTGTTTTGAAAAAGTTTGAGGCTCCCTAGTGGCGCAGTGGTGAATTTCAAGACGTGTAACCGAGTTTAGATGCCCGTGTTGGGCACAGCGCAGATAGCCCATTGTGTAGCTTTGCGCTTAGCAACAGATAAACAAAAATGTTTTTTCATATTACTATGTTATGTGAAAATTGACTCGCTTTAATTCGAGTAGTTGTACGTGTTATGTTTTGTCAACTAACTGAAACATTATGTTTTTTAACTTCGATATAATATTTGTATAACTACTTAGGTAAATTTGTAAAAATTGCGTTCCTTGAAGTAATGCTGATCTTTTTAATCTTGCAACTAAGATAGTTCAAAGTCTTTACTAGAAACTGAAGAAATTAATGAAAGCGCATTAAATAACTTAATTGTGTAAAGAAGAATTAAACAGGCCTGCGAATTTAAACTTCATAAAATTTGTTTTGGTTTTAATAACGGATTTTCCATAATTCAGTTACGCAGATTTCGAACATTATATTCATTTTTTCTATCAAGTAAGGATTTTTACAAATCGGGAAGAAAAAAAAGAAAACTTTTTACTTAGATCAAATTATTATTTCGTTTACCACAATGAACATTTTTTCATTATTATGTTTGTTAACAAAAACAAACAAACTGAAGAAAAGGGAAGAACATTGGTGTCAAATGAATATGCATACACATTAATCCTGATTTTTTGTGAAATTTACGTATTTTAGTCTCAAATCTACGTGTTGTGGTCCTTCTTTTATGTATTACGTTATGACGTTTTGTGAAAAATCTGTACGTGATGGAGAAAAAAATGGATATCATTTTCGGATTCAGCGTACAGGAATTACTGTAGAACCTGTAAAAATTTGAAGACAATAAAACCATCGCAGTCCTGTGTAATCTTATAGGAAGTGCAACATAATTCAACTATTATACACCAGCTTAATCAGGGAGTTGGTCGTATCAACGAATAATTCAAATGTGGTATCTTCATCCTCCATTCCGCCAAAAAAAAAAAGAAAATGAAATAACATATTACCTCTAAGTACTTGAAAGAGTTGTAAACCACTTCCCTAGCTTCAGCGGTCATTTTATCTTCTGCCAGTAAGCATTCTTGTACGTTTGATGTGTTGGTATTCAGATATTTGACGTCGAAGGCTACACAAGCTTGCTGACGTTGAGTACAGAGGACAGCGCATTCAACCATAGTATTAACAGAAGCTCTATCAAAAGCATCAGTTGGAGGGAGGAGTTGACCTGGAGAAACTTCAGGGTTCAAGCTGAATAATTTGGATGTTATGGTAACTAGACCTGCTATTGGAGTTATAAGGTGTAACGAAAGCATAAGAACTACATTTGACCAAATCATTGTGAAATACTTTTTACAGGCATCAACTGTAAGTAGAAATTGTTAGTATTAAATTATACGATTTATACCAATCTGTTTCTGAGCTGTTATTTCTACAGAAAGATATACAAGTTCTAATTCCACTGCAGGTTTGATCGTACCAAAGTTGCTTCTCTTCGGTATAAAAGTGTTTCTGGGCTTAACAAATAGCGTGAGACCCATTTTACTGTTTCCATGACGTAAGCAAAATTCGAAGTTTTTACGCCGATAACAAACGCACTTCGAATGCGTGACAAACATGGCACCAGTAACAACAGATGTAAAAACACTCTACTCTCTCTCGGCCCTCGCCCTAATAAAGTAACATTCGGTTACTAGGAAATGTAGTTAAAAGCGTCTTCAAGTCTCCCGAAAAGCTCAGCTAATACAGTGAATTGAAAATAAAAGAAGCTATATGTGAACTAATATCCTTTCTACATTTATCACTTACTTTAAACAAGTAAATACACCTCTGTGGAACATTTATCTAAACTTCAAAATTAATATTATTGACAAATGTTTTAAAGGTTCTTTCTCACCTGGAAGTTACAGCTTCTTGGCATGTGCTTCTTAAAGACTAGCAAATATATACGACAACGCGTTGATGCTTTTTTTTAAAGAAACTTAAACACTAAAATATAACTATTTATGTTTTAAATCTATGGTTCATTATGTTCCGTATATCAGTGCATATAACATAGTTTTAAGTGTAAAGTTTAAAATTAGAATCTATTGTTTTAAATTAGCCAGTAAAGAACGTTGTAATATAAATTATTTTGAGCCTTATGGTGATGTTGTAACACATATACAATTTATGCCTAAATGCAGTGCTCCGCTAGGAAGGCGCTCTACACTTTAATACTTGGAATTTCAATTAACTTTTATGATAAACATGGAATAAAAACCCGTTCTCTGCAGAATATCGAAATACACGTCGTTTGTAACTTACGTAGATTTGAATTTACAAAGAAATTAAAACTATAAATCTCTCACTTTAGTAGAAAGTTTTAACCCAAAGTTAACTGAAATTGTAATCAGTATTAATTACCGATCAAAACTAGATTGTTACGTATATCAGAACTAAAACTATATACTTGTAACAATCATAGAATTTTGTTGTTGTTGTTGTTGCTAAGACTAAGAGCAAAGTTACATAATTAGCTATCTGTGCTCTACCTATCGCCGGTTTCGAAATCCGAATTTAGCTCCATAAGCTTTAAGACTTACCGATGAGTCACCGCACTAGGGTGAGGATGGGGGCACAAAACTTATAATGAGTAGAATGTATCGTTTTATCAGTTGGGTATTCTCACTATTAACAATATTTTCGAATGTATACTCAATAATGTCTCACGAGGTTCGGCTCAGGTCAATCCTGAAATCAATAGCTAACTATGCAAAATAATAATAATTATTATATAATAAGGAAAATTACCCTAATATAATAAAAGTAGAATAACATATATATATATATATTATATATACTGTGGTTGTTTGTTATTAAGCACAAAGCTACACAAAGGGCTAACTGTGCTCTGCCCACCACGGGTATCGAAACCCGGTTTTTAGTGGTATAAGTCCGCAGATATATCACTGTGCCACTGAGGGGGGGGGGAGGCGATACTGTGATAATAGTTTCACTTGTTTAAGGAGATTTACAAGTTATACTTGGATCAACCAAGTTAGTAGATTTCGGTTAGTCCTAAATCCATAAACTAGGCTAACAATGTCCAATAATCTTTATGATGAAAATAATGAAACTGAAATTAGCACCGTGAAGAATAATTATTATAGTAAAACATTAAAAATTAAATTAGAAATAACACGACCTAATAAATAAAAGTAAATACATTACATATTCTAACCAATTAATAAGTTTAAGTTGTTTAGGCTTATGTCCAACTTCTACACTATAGGGACCCGGTATGGCCAGGTGTTAGGGCGCTCGATTCGTAATCTGAGGGTCGCAGATTTGAATCCCCGTCCAACCAAACAGTTCGTTAGTAAAAGAGTAGCCCAAGAGTTGGCGGTGGGTGGTGACGACTAGCTGCCTTCCCTCTAGTCTTACACTGCTAATTTAGGGACGGCTAGCGCAGATAGCCCTCGTGTAGCTTTGCGCGAAATTCAAAACAAACAAACAATCTACACTATAGTAAATGTTATGATATAATTTCAGCAGCCCTCCCAGTGCCACAGCGACATGTCTGCGGACTTACAATGCTAGAAACCAGGTTTTGATACCCGTGGTGGGCAAAGCACAGATAGCCCATTATGCAGCTTTGTACATAACTAACTACAAACATGATTTCGGCAACGCTCTAAATTTTACACCAGGATACTGACAACAGTAGATAGCGTGTCCTTTGTGACTCAACTAACATTAACTTTAAAAACAGTTTATTCGTTTACTGATTAATCTTCCCTTTTTATTATTATTATTATTAAAAATATTAGTTGTTTCGTGTTTAAAGAAATATTTTATTAATTAGCTATTACAGTATCAAGGATATTTGTCAACTTTTACAGAAGTTCGTGCTTCTTTATTTGTCAGGTGTAGTAAGTAAAACATTATAATTATCTGGCATAGATGGATTACTCACTTATAAGTGAAAGGCGTATGCTCCTCCTTATTGAATCGTTTTTCTATTTGACGGATAAGTAAAACCATTACAGTGGCCTGGCTGCCAGTTTTCAAAACTTCTCTCTGAAGTCCGTGTTGCTAACCATTATCGATAAATACTTTAGGGCTTTTAATGACCGGAAGGGTTTACTGTAGGTTTTAGTGCACTTGTATATTTTCTTCATAGGTGTACGTTGCTAAGTTATCATATACATAACAGGACTGTGTCAAACACTTAAAAACATAAATCTGTAATGCACTTATTTTTAAACTATTTGAAGAGTAGCGCGAAGTATGGCGGTTATCGGGCCTGAATTATGAATTATATGGTTCATGATTTGTGGCCTGTTGCCTCAAAAATGCACTCCGCACTCTGGTACCATACGCTATGAGAAAAACCATCAAATCCCACTCTTTGATTACGGTAGCCCAAGAGTTGACGGTGGATTCTGCTGATTATCTGACTTCTTGTTTAGTCTACCAGTTTAAATTTATCGGCGTCTATCGTCGATAGCTTTGTGTAGCTGTGCACATCATTTGTAAAACAAACGAACAATCTGTTTGGCTTAATGTGTTTTTCAAATAGGATTGCTCGGTTAGTTTCAACGTATATTTAATGGTTGAGAAAGTTGTACTAATGGTGTTATCATTTGTCATTGTTAAAGAGCCAACGTCACTATTTATATATATTGCGTTTCAAACGTATACGGGTTTCTGCAATGTAGTTTTGAAATATTGTACAATAAATGTATTTTTTGTAAATCTAATATGAATCTTTTGAAAACGCTCGCTAAACAAAAGTAAACGATTGACGAATTCTAGAGTATGCTAGAATGCAGTTGTTGCTATTGTTTTTCCTATAATCTCCATAATCGTACTTTAAATCAGACGGATGCAAAAAAAAAATATTTTAAGCCTAGCTTCTTATTTTTCACATGTTGTTGCCAAAGAACTTGTCAGCTGGGCTAAACATGAAACGAGGCCACAGATATTTTTCACCTCAGTTCAATAAAGGAAAGTGAGAAACCTATTGATTTTATTGTTCAAGTATCTTTGGCGTTTAAAATATTACCATTAAATACAGTACTATAAATAAAGTACTATACATACAGTAACATTTTAAATAGACTTTTGTTTGTCATTATCTCCACCCAAATTGTTGAGTTATTGTATTCAACGAAAGTCCTTCTAGGGAGCAGCACGTGGAAAACAAAAACTAGACTGAAAATTCTAGTTTTACATACCTCGCATTTTCAATCTAGTATAGAATAAGAGAAACGTATTAAAGCATTCTTTTCAATCTAGTTTGATTTTTATCAAGAATATTATAATAGGTTTTCTTAACATGGAGTTATTGGGTATTAAATACAACATAATGAGTTTCAAATATAATAACATGACCTTCAAAATGCTTTAAATCTTTTCTTCGAAAAATCATATTACGTAAGTTGCAGTATTTATGACAGGTGTTTTCAGCTATAATACCGCTGAAGTTTTGAGTTAGCTTTAGGTATTTGAGCATAGTGTTATAAAATTACTTGTTGAGAGATTTGATCTACTATTAACAAAATTATTGATTAACTACTATAGTTTATAAAAACGGGTACAGTTAAAAACTGTCCACCCGTTTCGAAAAACAATGGCTTTCTTCAACACGAGGAAAGGCAAGACATATAAAAACGTACTTAAACTTAACTAAAATTATCACATAAGAAATGACTAACCAAAAGTATTTTGTGTTTGTATTTATGTCAAGACTACTAAATCTATCTAAGGATGTCTCTAATTTTGAACTAATAACCAAAAGTAAGACAGCCAGTTATCAGTACTCTACCATCCACCATCTGTGCTTGGAGATTGATTGTCACTTTTATAACGCATCCACAACGGCATGGCATTCTGTAGAACATCTAAAGATAGAAACTCAAATGCAAGTGAAATATTTGTTCCAAAATGCAACACTAATACTAATATATAGAAACATTATTCTACCAATCGACCTTGTGGTGTGACTTAAAGCACTTGATTCACAATCTACGGGTCGCGGGTTTGAATCCCATTCACCGGGCATACTCGCCCTTTCAAGCGTGGGGAGCGTTATAACGTTACGGTTAATCCTAATATTCGAATAGAGTAATCCAAAAATGGGTAGGGGGTAGTGCTTAATAGCGGCCTTCCCTCTAGTCCAGCGGTTCCCAACCTTTTTTCTTCGCGAACCCTTTGAGTAATAATAGTTCTCGTAGCGAACCCTTTTTAAGCAGTAATAAATTTTGTAAAATAAAGTAACTTATGAACGTGTTGAATTTATTGAAAATAAAAAGTTCCTGTACCACATATAAGTTTAACACTCTTACAACGAAATCTGAATCTCTTATATTGTCATCAGTTTACAGTTAGTACTCAGTAAAATTGAAATATAATTCTTGAAACATAAACAAAATTAAAAACAAAATTATTTAACTAAAACTAACGAGACTTCTGAGCTTGTTCTGAAGATCACAGTACTTTAGTGTTTAATTGGGTTAAGTTAGGTTAGGACTAACCTCTGACTAATTGAAAACAAAACCATTTAACTAAAACTAACGAGACTATTGACCTTGTTTTGAAGATCACAGTGTTTTAAAGTTAGGCTCAACAGAAGAGAGTTTGTTTGTTTTTTGAATTTCACGCAAAGCTACACGAGGGCTATCTGCGCTAGCCGTCCCTAATTTACCAGTGTAAGACTAAAGGGAAGGCAGCTAGTCATCACCACCCACCGCCAACTCTTGGGCCACTCTTTTACCAACGAATAGTGAGATGGACCGTCACATTATAACGCCCCCACGGCTGAAAGGGCGAGCATGTTTGGTGTAACGAGGATTCGAAACCGCGACCCGCAGAATGCGAATCGAGCGCCCATGCCGACAGTTGTTGTTTATTATTAAGCACAAAGCTACACAAAGGGCTATCTGTACTCTGCCCACCACGGGTATCGAAACCCGGTTTCTAGCAATATAAGTCCGCAGACATACCGCTGTGCCACTGGGGGGTCATGCCGACAGAAGAGAGATATAACAGTCTTAAATCAGGTTCTGCATCAACCTATTTCATTCGGTAAATATTTTAATAAATTAGAAGGAAATTACAATATTGGTATAAACTGTAGAACCAGCAAAGTGAAAAAGATGCCATTACCAAATTTTTCTTGCGAACCCCTTAGAATTATCTCTCGAACCCCTAGGGGTTCGCGAGCCACCGGTTGTGAAACGCTACTCTAGTCTACCACCGCTAAATTAAAGACGACTAGCGCAGATAACCCTCGAGCAGCTTTGTACGAAATTCAAAAACAAACAAATCTACAGAAAAATGCAGAAGTTGTGAATCAGATACCACCTTTTGACAAAACATAAAATAATTGTTGCATACTCTGTGTTTAATATAGTTTCTACATCCAAAAGCTGTTTTCAAAGGCATAATACTTGGGTTTGGAATTTTTGTACGGAAAGTCACACACTTAGAATACCGGTCTGACGTAGCATAAAAATTGTGTTACATAATTATGATAAGATGAGAAAAACTGTTTTGAAAAACGTTATATTTTGACACACCTCACATCTTTAGTTACAGTAAAATGTTTCTTATATGGTTTGATAACTTGTGGGTAAAATCTGAGGTAACAGAACTTAAGAATGAAAATAGGGCTATATCTATATAAATATAATAGTTCTGTCTGTTGTATGTCCATGTAACTATTTCGCAGGGTGTGGATGGATCTTCACCTAAAGTGGTGTGGAGGTTCATTAGGACCTTGGAAAGATACATACAAATTTCAAGTTTTTGCAGTTTTTATGGGCGTTTTTTACTACTACTTCGCCCCCTGTAGATGAATCTTCACCAAATTCAGATTTAACCTCTATTTGAAAGTTATAAATAAGAGCAGATACGGTACGGGCCTAAAACGTTCCACATTTATAACTATCATTTACTGTCTGCAACCAGATGTGGTAAGGTATTTACTCTTTATAAAACATAATGTAGTCAGTAAAATAATAAATAAAACATATTACTACAAACACACCACTGAGAGTGATGAATAAAGCTTGTTTCCTAATGTTGGCATTCCAGACTCAATAATCGACAAGTACCTATAAAATAGGCAGGACAATAAAAACTAAGACGCATAGAATGAAAAAAACGAAAATAAATTATACTTCTAACCCCCCCCCCCAATAAACAAACAACCACGTGCTAGTTAGTCTTGACACAAAATTCGCGCTAAAACAGGTATATTGTTATTGAAGTAACCCGTATTAAAACAATGTTTCATTTCTACTTTACCAATTTTGTATAATTTCACACAATAATTCTCATAATAGTTGCAAATAAACCTATCAAAAACACTAGTTAATGTATTGTTGAAGATCATAAAAGGTTTACACTAGGGAGAAAACGTTCTCATAATAGTTGCAAATAAACCTATCAAAAACACTAGTTAATGTATTGTTGAAGATCATAAAAGATTTACATTAGAGAGAAAACGTTCTCATAATAGTTGCAAATAAACCTATCAAAAACAATAGTTAATGTATTGTTGAAGATCATAAAAAGTTTATATTAGGGAGAAAACGTTCTCATAATAGTTGCAAATAAACCTATCAAAAACAATAGTTAATGTATTGTTCAAGATCATAAAAGGTTTACATTAGGGAGAAAACTTTCTCATAATAGTTGCAAATAAACCTATCAAAAACACTAGTTAATGTATTGTTGAAGATCATAAAAGGTTTACATTAGGGAGAAAACGTTCTAGATTATTACAAATTCTATACAAACTTCGTAACAGAGAAATTACAATAGTTTTACATAAAGTAAAACATTTAAGTAAAAGAAGGACATAAATATAATTTGTGTTTTAGAAGTTTTGTGCAAAACTACACAAAGGGCTATCAGAAAAACAAGCCGTCCCTAATTTCGAATTGGTAGACATGAAAAGACAGCTAGCCAACACACATCACCAGCTCTTGTCAGAAGGAATAGTGGGATTGGTTTGTTTGTTTTCAAGCTCGCGCAAAGCTACACGAGGTCTATCTGCGCTAGCCGTCCCTAAATTAGCAGTCTAACACAAGAGGGAAGGCAGCTAGTCAACACCACCCCCCGCCAACTCTTTTACCAACGAATAGTGGGATTGGTTTGTTTGTTTTCAAGC
>NW_013666395.1:360241-365801 GCF_000517525.1 Limulus polyphemus
GGGCTGAAAGGGCGAGCATGTTTGGTGTGACGGGGATTCGAACCCGCAGATTGCAAGTCGAGCGCCCTAACCACCTGGCCATGCCGGGACACAGTGGGATTGGACCCTCACTCTTACAATGCACCAACAGCCCCAAAGTGGAAAGCACGTTTTTGCGGCAACGAGTTACGAGCCATAATCCTTCGTGGATTATCATTGAAGCATACTGAACATGCGGCTCATCATGAATTTCAAAATCTAATTCTTAACGTTTATAAAAAAAATATTTAATTCAACAGAACTACTGTTTATATTTAAATATAAGTAATATGTTTGTGTGCAAGATATTGATGTATTTTCTATTTCCAATTCAGCAGGATATATGGTAGTAAGTAATACTTTGATTATTCAACCGAACTAAATCAGTGCATTTTTACGTTAAAGTAAATAACACTGAACACAAGGTGTAAGTTAGTCACATCGGGAGAATAGTTAGCACCCACAAGAATAATAACTTGTTTGCAAACTTCATGTGTAAAAAACAATATAGCTATTAGGCACACAAAAAATGTGGGTGCTAATTATTCTCCTGATGTTTCTAACTTCTAAATTTATGAGAGTTCGTTTATTTAATGTAGGTTAATACTCGAATGTATCAGTTTTGGCGCGAAACCACTTGTCATACATTTAAGATAGCAAACGTAGGTATTTAAGTTCAACCATGTAACAGATCGCCCACTTTAACAACACACTGAACTGTGTGGAGTTACTATACTGTTATTATATTTTAATTTATTAGTCAAGCGACACACTCAATGACGTCATATGGTAGATTAAGATGTCGACCTTTTACAACGTCCAAGAGAAGTTTGACAGATGATTTATTGGACTTTGGTCAAGACGACATGCACCATCTTCATGGTTTCTTGTTCAAGGTTGTCCTGCACAGTCCTTGAAATGTGGTAATGAACATTAACAAGCACTAGAAGAAATGCGCATCTACATTATAAATTCTTATATATAATTATTCTTGCAAAGTGTCTCTATAACACTGCATAGTAAATCTGTGTCTCAGAAGCACAGTAAGATCTTTGTCCACTAATACCGACAACTTTCCAAACTGAATGATGATGATGTGTATCAACTGTAGCAGTGATAACATGGTTGATATAAAGATATAACTGGCAAAAGTTTTAAGTAAAGTATAGCAGACAGAACCACAAAAAATAGAAATTTATGACTATGCTGTCATGAAAATATTCGTAATTTCATATAAATATTGAAAGAGCAAAAATTAAATGTCACTAGTAAAAAAAACATATTGTAGTAATAATGTTTTCATGTGACAAGTAGTGGCCACAAGTATCGGTAACAATTGTTGTAAAAATATCAATCTGAAACAAAATAATATTTAGTAACCACAACAAAACTTAGAAATAGAAGTTTAATACAAGTTTTCTAATGAGTAAAAGTAGTAGATAATTAGGGTGAAAATTCAGGAAATAAATAGGTCACAGTAATTAAACTGTGAACAGTTTTACATGGAAGTGATAGCAAACAAATCATTTTAGGATGTTAAATAATCAATAGCTGACAGCATGACTTCTTTACCACTTCTAAGTTATCTTCTGCATACATCAGTGTTGTTTGAAGAAAAGTTAGGAATTAAGAGAGAAAATCCTATAGAATTAGTTACAGTGTACAAGTGGAATCCTATACATATGAAACTCTCTCAGAAGCAAGATGGAGAAGTACACTGTTGTGTAGCACAAGGTAAAAGGTTCTAATGTGTATCCCAAAGAACCAGAAATCCAGATGGGCCAAAGAAGACACGAGTTTTATTTCCCTAGAAGCCAAAAATAATTCAGAAATCTAATTTTTTTATGATTATTTGAGTAAAACATGCCTCTTATAGAAGAATTATGTAGCCCCACTGTTAATAAATATCTATAAAATGACTGAACAAAGCAACATATGCATACAAAATGAAGTGCATTAGTGCCCAAGGACATGCTAATATGGGGAAAGTTCATTATATCCTTACTTTGCTTAGCAGAATAAAAGTAAAGCAAGCTGTAAAGACAGTAGTAGGTATTAGATAAAGCTGCTTAAAAAACTTCACGATGTCCAGGGTAACTTGTGACTGAATGAATCTATATTAGCAAAATTGTGTGCACTTAACGATTTTAATAAACTATGAAAAACAAGAACAGTCTGGGATGCCACATCTTTAAAGCTTATAAAAAATAAATTTATATAGTTTGACATTTTTTGGCATAAAAATGCATAAAATTTGATAATAATATAAACTGATACCCCAAAAATGCCATCTAAAGGTTATACAGATTTCAAACTAACAATCTGATTTTGATTGTATCTAATCAATCTGATTGTATCAGAAAAATATCTAAAAGCACTTTAGACCACCAGGAGGTATTAAATATTAAACTTTGCTTTCCATATATATAAAAAGATTTCTAAGCCTCTCATGTACCAATACTGTTACTTAAGCACAATTAAACTTAAAGACTATTATATGAACAAGTAACATACATTAAAACAGCAAGTAAATATTGGACAACAAAAAAAAAGTATTACAGCAGGTAACAGAAATATTGAAAAAGAGTGAAATAGATATGGAGATAAAAAACAGATGAACTTGTGGGTAAATGAAGAAAAGGTCATTGTTTTATTTACTGATTCTTTTGCTGTTATATATATTTTTGATACTTTAAAGCACTGTTCCTGCAATAATCAAAAATTGATTCTTTTTTATTTATGATATCACATTCTTCACACTTTTTTATGTCACACAATAGCAAAAAAAGATTTAAAAAATGAATAATTTTATTTTTAATAAATGCAATGAATGCTGATAAAATTTGCAGTTTATCTGGGAAAACTACATTCTCATTTCCTACACAAAATAGTTTTTTTTTAAAACATGAAGCAGTAAATGTAATTATCAAATGAACCAAAATGATAACAGGTGATGTCAACATAGAATATTCAGAGAATCTTTGTAAAATACTAAACAAACACAAAAGATAATGAAGTACATGGAATAATGTGAACAGTGTCATATTTCCTAACTAAATATTGTAGTTGATTTTTTACTTTGCATAATTACACACCAACTATACAGAAAAAAAGTGTTATTTATATAAAAATCACATTTCAGCTTAAAAACAAAAATTCCATGATTTGAGTAACATGTAATGTACATCGTTAGTATAATTTTCACTAATTTCAATTTCACCTTAAAACACAGCTTGTAAGATTAATAGCTAAAATGTAATAGATATGCAGTAACAGTATCTGCATAGTCTTCTTATGACATAACAGAATGTTCTTCTTCTGAAACTGGATTGGAAACATTCTTTTTCAAGCTTCTTCTGTATCCAGCTGTTCCTTCTATTAGAAAAAAATCAAATTTCAATCACTGATTGGGTAGTTTTCAAATCGGAAGTAATGGTATGAACTATAAAAGCAAGAAATAATGTAAACACGGCACATTAACTCTTTATTCCATGTAGTTCTCTTTTCCTGCATTTATAGATCACTAATTTTATTTAATAACTTCTTTCCCCTACAAGGAAACACAATACCAAACTAACAAAATCATCATCTTGATGACTAGGAAAGCAACAGTAATGACAGTTTTTATACTTTTGAATTTTGTAAAATAAAGTACACTTGTTTTAGTTTTTCTGTGTCAATTGTTTTTTCAAAATGTGAAATGCTGATTAAAGTACACCACAGAACATAAATGTCGAATTGAATCACACAACCATCTTGATTATAATGTTTATCAGTGTATGGAATGGTCTCTTTCAAATTATAAAATACTTGAAACTAAATGCTTGTTACTATATGATGAATAGTAATTTTAATACATTTTTTCTCATCCCTAGATATGATAGTATACTGTAGGAATTCAGCAAAGGAAAGAAGGTAGCAATACTTTATTAATTCTTCAAAACCCTACATAGACATTTCGTTTGGCAAGATATCACTCACTTCTGGTGAAAGAAAAGAGCTTAAAGAGTTTTATCTATCTTTCACTTTGACAAAATTATCTGAGTAACTTTTAGTCAATGCAAAAGTCATTGAACAACTCTTATAGGTACAGGATAATCATAAAGAAAAACTCTGTATTTAAAATGGTAAAATCTTTGAAATCTACTTGTCCTTGAGGGAACAAAATTTTATACGAGGTAAAATGAGAGGAATTAGTTTTATTCAGGTAAGTTTTGACATAGTACAGAATATTTCAAAATCATATTTTACTGCATAACTTATTTGCTTTTTTAGCATTCTTTTAGTTTTTACTTTCAACAACATAAGATGGTGTTTTTAATAAAATACCTGTTACTGTGCAGAATATTGTGAGGATAACACTGTACAGAAAAGATGGTGCTTCTCATAGGTTCATTTAGAATACATCTGTATTAATGATTGAAAATGATAGAAAACATAGTGAAACCTTTTGTGACAGTTTCATTTAGGCTTCTGATTTCTTACTGCCACATAAGGATGTTTAGAGCTGCTTCATGAAAATGATCCTTCCTTTAAACAGTACATAAAGTACGCATCACTTCAGCATCATAATGCTTTAACAATTGAGTATGTTCTGATGGCGATATTTTTAAGCAAAAAATTATATATAACAATGTTCACTTGCATGTATAACATTATCAATTGTTAGTTAATTTCTTTTTATTGAAAGATGTATTCTATGTGTTACAACTTCACCTTTTGTGACAGTTTCATCTAGGTTTCTGATTTCTTACTGCCACATAAGGATGTTTACAGCTGCTTCATGAAAATGATCCTTCCTTTAAACAGTAGATAAAGTACACATCACTTCAGCATCATAATGCTTTAACAATTGAGTATGTTCTGATGGCGTTATTTTTAAGCAAAAATTATATATATAACAATGTTCATTTGCATGTATAACATTATCAATTGTTAGTTAATTTCTATTTATTGAAAGAAATTATTCACAGTAAAGATGTTTAAAAGAATACTAATGAACATCATGTGGTGGGAATATGTTCAAACAATTCTAAACAGTGGCCTATTATTTAAATCCTCAACTAAAACAGGAAACTGTTAATATAAACTCTAACTTTACTGTGACCATACACCACACTATGTTATCATTATTTCACTAGCTTTGGGATTTTGTGCCATTGCATTAAATTTTTCTTTAATGCAAGCAAATAGCATTTAGCTGCCATAGATTCAGCTGCACAGCTAATGAGTTGAGTATTTAACAAAAGGTCTCTAGGCAGTGACCTATAGCAGACAAAAGATAGATATGAAATGCTATTTTTACACAAATTTTTTAATTGAAATCCATAAAAGTCTAAATGAGTGTGAAGAAAAAACATCTACAGTCAAACATGATTTCATTCACTTTGTTACGCCTAAAAAAGAACTCATGGAAGTTAATGCAAAAACACACAGTCAAAAGAACATATTACAAAATAGTTTGTTTGACTGACTGTTGTTTTTTCTCTAACTTTTTAACTGCTAAACATGATATTGTGTTATATTAGGTCATCAAGAAATT
>NW_013666395.1:366564-415040 GCF_000517525.1 Limulus polyphemus
TGGAATGTTTAAATCAAGCTCTTCATCAGAAAAGCCCTTCACTCATCAATCAGAAAGGTGTTCTTCTTCTCCGCCCCCCAGTGGCACAGTGGTATGTCTGCGGGCTTACAATGCTAGAATCTAGGTTTCGATACCTGTGGTGGGCAGAGAACAGATAGCCCACTGTGTAGCTTTGTGCTTAATTACAAACAAACAAATCTTCTTCTCAATGACAATGCACATCCACATGTGGTACCATATTTTCCAGATATGGCACCATCAGATTACCATATTTTTCGTTCGCTGCAACACCATCTTAATGGGAAAATGTATGAAAATGTGGAAGGTGTTAAAGAGGACATCGACATGTTTTTTGCTCCAAAGCCAAGTGATTTCTTTAATTTGATTGTAAGATGGAAAAGCATCATTGATACGAATGGAGACTATTTCATTTAATAAATGTTTTGTTTTGATATATAAGTTGTTCAGGTTTCTTCATCTAAAAAAAAGCAACATTAATTTCTTCACGACCTAATAATACAACTTACCTTCTTTTCTGTACTAAGAGACTCAGTATTATTTTTGTGGAAAGAATGTTCTTCCAGATATTGAACATTTGTTGAAGATTCTACCAAAGAATCATCTGTTTCTGAAGTTTTCGCTGTGCCCTCTGAACTTTTCTCATCATCTTTCACCTCAAGATATGACCTGATTGGATCTTGATCTTCGGCATTATTACCAGTGAACTTTGAATCATTTACAGATCCATTTTCTGAAAAAATAAGAAGGCACAATAGCATTCTGTCAGACCTAAGCATACTCTACACCTTTTTATCTTTTTCTTTCATAACAATACTAGGCCTTGATACTATAATTCTTCACAATATCAATAAAAATTTCTGACATCAACAACTGGAATTATTTTGGTGTACTAATGTACACTAGCAAGATTTTATATATACTTTCAGTAAAAAATTTTTAACTAGTATGCAAAAATTACTATCTGTATCTGGAAAAAGAAGCTTCTGTTTTATAAATTATCACAAAATATAATTATATTTTCTTGAACACATTATTCTTTCCAAGTGCTATCCATATTTATTTGACAACAAACAAATCATATATGATGCTTTAAATCCTAATAAACTATGAAGAGCTAGCAGTAATCCAACTTTATTAGCTGTTTTGGTAAGATCTAATAAACTATGAAGAACTAGCAGTAATCCAGCTTTATTAGCTGTTTTGGTAAGTCCTAATAAACAATGAAGAGCTAGCAGTAATTCAGCTTTATTAGCTGTTTTGGTAAATCCTAATAAACTAAGAAGAACTAGCAGTGATCCAGCTTCATTAGCTGTTTTGGTAAATCCTAATAAACTAAATAGAACTAGCAGTAATCCAGCTATATTAGCTATTTTGATAAGTCCTAATAAACTATGCAGAACTAGCAGTAATCCAACTTTATTAGCTGTTTTGGTAAGTCCTAATAAACTATGAAGAGCTAGCAGTAATTCAGCTTCATTAGCTGTTTTGGTAAGTCCTAATAAACTATGAAGGGCTAGCAATAATCCAGCTTTATTAGCTGTTTTGGTAAATCCTAATAAACTATGAAGGGCTAGCAATAATCCAGCTTTATTAGCTGTTTTGGTAAATCCTAATAAACTATGAAGGGCTAGCAGTAATCCAGCTTTATTAGCTGTTTTGGGCAAAATGACAGTAATACTGTGCTAAAGTTCCACTAAAATTAAATGTTCTTCTGTTATTAAAATGTTCTTTCAATACTTTTGAATACAAATAATGAGAGTGTAGTATTAATTCATAAGTGAGATAATGAGTTCACTCCAAAGAATGGACAAGTGTTACTCACACCTAACTATTCTTGCTGTTGTTATTAGAATTTTCTTTAATAGGTTTATAGATATAATAATTTTTGAAATGACTGGTAACACTTCAGAATTACATGTGTACTAATAAAAATACCACCAGACATCTTTCTTGACATAAAACATAAGCAGACTTACTACTATAAGGTCATACTACTTTTATCTACGTCAGCTGCTTCGTACTCCATCAACTCACACATAGTGAATGTAGTTTCATAGAAAGTGTTTCCAAGCACTTTTTCGTTTTCATTTTATACTTTAATGCTCTACTGAAGTTTATCAAGACATACATATTCAGTGATATTAATTTCAGGTTAATTGGTCAGAGAACAACTTAGACAAAAAAAAATGTTTTTGAATCACAAGCTACATTGTCACCAGAACATCGTTTTCAAATATGTGATAAAATTTCACAATGACTTTTAAAGAGAAAACTTACAACTGTTACTCAAACATATTTTTCTAATTATATATAAAAGATGCAAAGCAACACAAACATTTTTTAGCCATTGTTCATATTCTAGTAACTACTTCAAAACATATTAGACTTTTATCTTTGTACAGTAAAATTCTATTTTGTATGGTGTAATTTTGTGTACATAGCTGCAAGTGAAATAGTTTTAAGTCTATCTTGCCATTATACAACAAAAGCTGTCAAAAGAAAACGTGATGTGCATGCGTAAACAAATCCAAATTATAATTCTGAATGATGATTTAACTGTAAAAGGCAGTTATCATTAAGCCACAGTAATTACATATTAAACAATTATTCTAATTCCGATAGTGATCTTGATTAGTTGTTAAGGCTAAAAGATAATACTTTAAGGAGAACTGCATTATAAAAATTAGGGAAAATGTTGAGTAATATGTTGAAAACTCGAGAAATAGTGAATATTTCTATTTCAACAAAATTACCATAGATTAGTTCCAAAATCACTCATGTCAAATCAAACAATGGATAATAATTTTAAATGATAGAAGCTAAGTTGTAATAAAAACTATTCAGCCACAAAAATATTTTAAACTAAAAAACCTAACCAATGAGTTAAAACTTCATAACTGTGTCATTGTTCCAGTAAAATCAACTTGACTTCAAATACTTTATGAATAGAATTCAACTATAGAAAATTCCAAAGACTACAGTAACTAAAAGTTGGTAAAAAGAAAAAAGGATCAGAAAGTTAGAGAATTCTAATGACCTACTGTAGCTCACAAAAAGAGGCAATGGCTAATAACATTATAATGCCAAAGGTACAATAAAAGGTCTTCTCTTCTTCCCACATATGGATGTTAAAAAGTTATTATAATGATTACTTATGCCAAAAACATGTCAATATAGTGATCTTGGCCAGTTACTGAACTATGATGATTGACTTTATTCTCGGGTGAAAATAATATGCTTATGTTTTGATCATATTATGACTACTTTTCCACACCAACTTTAGAAATTGAACTTACTTTTCAGAGCCCTTATTAGTTTATTTAGATGAATATACTAGACTCGTCTATTAAACAATGACCAGGTTGTACGTGACCATCTAGGACACATTTATATACAAACTGTAGTATTAACAACTAGAACTTATTTTGTCAAAAGTCAATCTGTAAATGACAACCCAAGAAACATTATTTTAACTAATATCTAAACTATAGATAACCATCAGGGTGCACCTACTCAGTGAAATCTAAGTTAGAGTCAACTATTAAGAATGCACCTATTCCATGAAATCTAAGTTATAGTTAACAATTGAGGATACACCTACTCAGTGAAATCTCAGCTATAAAGCTATGGGTCATTGGTCATCATGGACAAGTTTATTCAACAAAACTAGAACTACAAATTAATATCCAGCTTGAACATAAAAAGCCTAAGCTATAAATGAGTATCCTGGTAAACATCTATCCAACCATACTTAATAAGTAAACACAGAAAATATTAATTTTAAATGAAACAAAAACTATTCAAAATGTTAAAAGAGATCGTATAATAATTGCATACTTACCAGTCACAATTACCTCTCTTTGTTCTGGGTGTTCCTTGTCAAAAGTTTCTTTCCACATCTTTACTTCCCTTTCAAAATCCTATAGTTTAAGTATGAAAGTAATCATAAATATGACACAAAAATTAAGGTAATTAATTTTGTAATACATATTGCAAAATCTGTAATTCATACACAAACATCAAAGCAAATATGACAGAGTTATGATGGTACTGTGATCTGTCATTGCTAGTTCAAAAGTTATTTTTTTGCCCATTTATTTCCTTCATTTAAGTTATTTAAATTATCTATTAAGTCTTAAAACCTAAAATTTATTGGAGATAATTTTAAAGCTGTCCATTATCTCTTGAAAACTTTCAGGAATTCTGTGAACAGATAAAATTTATACAAATGTATTTTAATGTTAAAGTGGCCAACATTCGTGCGTAAATGCAATGTGTCTCCACCACCCAATCTCAACATAGTCAATTTTGATACCAGAAAACTGTCTATATCACTGATTGTGACTTGCAAGAAAGTATCTTTGTACCAAATCTCATGTAAACTGGTTGATATACACTTGAATAGTTCACAATGACCCCAAATTGTGTTTTCCTCACTGAAAAATTGAGCAAAAGAAAAAAATTCAAAAGTTGTCTATATATCCCTGCTCAGGATCTACAAAAGAGTATCTTTGTATTAAATCCCACATAAATTGGTCAAAATTATGCTTTTTGTAGCCTTTAGACCCCCTAAAATGACCAAAAATGGGCATATCCAACATTTTGGGTATGTATATGTATGGGACTTTAAAATTCTTAGTACCAAATCCCATGCAAGTTAATCAAAATATGGCCAAGTAATTGCCCCAAAACCCCCAAATTATGCTTTTTGCGAGTTCTGACCTTTCTCTCTCAAAAAAAGACTAATCCAACTTTTTGTAAGTCAATGTGTTGGGGGGTATGTACATTTCTTTTGTGCTAATTTTCATTTTGATGGCTGCAAATATGACTATACAGGAACCCAAAACATACATTTTTGTGTTGTTTGAACTTTCATCCCATAAAACTCTTAAAAGTCCAAAATGAAAAGAATTAAAAAGGACACTGAATGTATAGGACCCTACTAAGTTTCAAGTCAATCCACTGAAAAGTCAAGGAATAGCAGTTGACTGAGAAGTGTTTGGAAGAAAAAGAAACAACAGAATGTCTCTTTAACATAAACATGAGTTTTATCTGTGTGGGATGCTGAACAAATTAAAAAAAAAACAGTATATTTTAAATCTGCAATCATCTCCTAAATTTTCATATTTTCTTACTGGGATGCTAAGTCATGAAAGCAATTTAAATTTGTTGAATTTCTGTGTATTCTTATGTATTTCTCTGCAGCTTTGATTGCCTTAACATATTTCAGTTCAGAAATGTTTACAAAATATTTTAGAGTTCAGGTGATGCCCAACAAATGATTGAAGCTTGCATATTTCAGTATATACGAGAAATAATTCTACTACAAAAGATATCTGTATTTTTCTGATTACTCAAATTCTTAGAAATTTCATCTACAGATAAATACATTTTAAAAATGCTTAATTCATAATTATTATTGAAATGTTAAGGCTTTCATATACAATGAAACAAAACAAATTACTCTTTAATATACATTTTTAACTACATATCATATGACTCTTTCACGCTCTGTAACTAAAGGTAATTGTAATATTCATGATTACCATTATGTTCCATAAAAAATATAGAGGAATGAGAGTAAACCACTGTATTTGACTATTGAATCAATTAAATTTTGACACATGTAACATTAACCAATGAAAATACATATCCATTCATCATGAGCACTAACAGCAAGACATTTATAATTACTGTCCAATGTTTTTGTAACTACCTAACACTGAATCTATAAAATGTAGGATACTTGATATTTTCAAACTAGAAAACATTTACTGGATCATGTTACATTCTTCTTATTAAAGAAGTCTGTATATTCTGCATTAAGTTGCTAAACTGCACATAAAAAAAACATAAAAGTATGGTTATGTAATTGTAAGCATACTTGAAATAGTTTGTATGTTTAAAAAAGCTGTTAAACTCAAAGTTTGAATGACCAGTGTGAAGTAAGACTGTGCGAAATTATAGTTTAGGATACATTTTGGTCAAACAATCCAAAATAACATTTGGAAATAACCTTTCACAAACCAGCACTTTAAATTCACACAAAACATTTAAATATACAATTACTGGGAGATAAGTACTATAGTTGAAAGATATGTAATGCAATGTTAAACAAAAAAATACAACAGTCTGAGACTTCTCACAATAACAGTTTAATACCTACCATTTCAAAACTCTCCCCATCAGGAAGAAGAAACTGGTTCTTGATCTTGTGATACAGGTATTCTGCTTTTTGTCTAACTATTTTACTTTTCTTAAACTTACGGCACTGTAACAAAAAGTCAAACTGGTTATTTTAAACAACATGTCCATAAAGTTTCAAAAGAGCAAACCCATATTTATCTCCCCAACTACATAAAAAATCAGTTATCAAGTTAACATGTTACTAAAAGGTTCAACAGCTGGAACATAAGATATATCAAATATAAAACAGAATATTAGTATAATTTTTCCTTTATTTAAATTACCCACTCAGTGTTTCCATAGTGATCTAAAGTGTAAAGTTATAGCTTATTTTAAGTTATTGTTAAATTGTGGCAATAAGATTAGGTTTCACACTAAAAGAACAACATTCAGTGGATCATGTTACTTCTTAAGAACTCTGTAGAATTTGCATCATGAATAAATATATATGTTACTGACTTAAAAACAAGCGATTATTACAAAGAAACTTACCTTTCGGATGGTGTGGACAATGTCAGGTTCCCTGCTGATTACAAACTGTGTTAAGGGCAGTTTATCTAGCTCATTCAAAGCTTCCATACAGCGGTTAACATCCTAAGTATGAATTTTCACAGAAACATCATTTTAAAACTGCTCAGAATCTTTCCAATCTAAATTTCTGAAAAGATTGTATTATACTGATAAGAGCCCGAACAAACAAGTTTTTGTTTTTAAATTTAAGTTCAAGAACATCAAAATTGCTTTCAAACAGTGAGGTTCAGAGTGTAACAGCTACAACAGTACGAATTTTAAATGGTTGGTAAAAGATGTGACATGAAATATCAAAAAGAAAAATTTATGTTTAAAATACCATAGAATTGGTTAGCATTGTTCATTCTGTTATTAAATAATTATACAAGATATAGTCAAAATATTTAAAACTCAACACACATTAGTAAACTATATATATTTTCATTACATGTTCATAAAAACTAATATTAAATTCAAGCAAATTAAGGTGAAGTTATACCAATTCCCATAAACTAATAAATATTTTTATTCCTTCATTTAAAAAATTAAATAAAGTGTAAAACTTTACTGCTACTGATAAACTTAGTTTTATAAAAACTAAAATACAATGTAATATGTAAAGTACTTGGTTGCATTTTCCCAATTGGGCCCAAAATACTTTTATTATATATTCATATGTCTTGTTGCAGTATGGTTTTAAGAAAAAACTTTTGTCTTGTAACATCAAAAGGTAAAAAATAAATTATCATATCTTCAGTGATCTATTTAATTCTTAGGGGCTATAATATATATGCATATCAGGTATTATGCCTATTGGGTCTCATTTTGACTCCACAACTTTTGTTAGTTACTAAAACAATGTATCAGTCTAACTGTAGTGTGTTATATGTGGAAAGATATATGTGGCTACGACACAAAACAGCTAGCCAAATTTGCCTGGTGCATCACACTAACATTAAAAATAGATAAAGTCTCCTTTCACTCCAAAGGTGGTTCTTGAGTGATAAAAGGTTTTATCATACTAATAAACGTTAACACACCCTTTTATTTTACTTAATTGTCCAATGTTTCTGAAACCTTCAAGCAGTCAAATACACAAAATAATAAAAAAGAAACAAATCATTATCCTCAGCTGTATAAGGTAATAACTTAACCATAATGAAAACCAAACATTGTCAACTGAGTGGTTAAATAAAGGTCATGTACAGTCAAACAGAGTCAAATATTACTTACTGATTTTTGATGGTGAAAAAAATATTAACAAGTATAGAATACTTTATTTACATTCTTTTACCTCCACTGTATGTATTGTGAAGTTTCTCAAGATGTTTTAGCTCTCTTGCTAGACTATTTTGAAATCTTAATCTATTATTTACAAACAGAACATTAGTATCTTTTGTTTTGTTTTATTACTCATACCTTTAAGTTCATTACTAAACACAGTTTACTGACCATTGATGGGATAAAATGCTGGAATATTTGGTGCTTCTGAATAGTTGTTTGCATATGTTTGTCTTTAAAGCATTAAATAGCTTCTTTGTTCTTGTGCAAATGTAATGAAAACATTTTAAATTCTCTACACAACTTCTAAACAACTGCATTGCACGAATTGCACATTCACATCACTGGAGATACGAGTACTTAACTTCAAATTGACCTCATTAGCTATCACAACAGAAAATACTTTTGATGGTTCCATCTCAGTAATAACTTCTGAACTTTATGTGATGCCATTTGCCATATATTGAGATTCATTAGTACTAGTGAATGAGCATAGTACTGCCTGTGGAGTGGTTACTATAAAATTGATTACTGCTTCATTGAATTATGAATATCAGTCCAATCATCAGATAACACAGAAATATGAATGGCATATCTGTATTATCATAACTTAGAAGGATTCCCAATAACTGCTTATGGTGCAATTGGGTGCAGCTTGTGAAACAAATCCTGAAAATGGTGATTTTAAACAATGTGAAAGAGAAACTGGTTAGTATCAACAAACAGTTAATAAAGTTCTTTCTTTTGGTCTGGCTATCTATGAGTCCAGTAATAACAACCTGGTGTGGACTTCTGACACTGACTTAGAGTTGGAAGTGTTGACATCCTTGGAGTGGAAAGTAATGAAATATTACTGTCTTCTTCACTCATATAATCAATTCTATCATTATCAAATTCAATAAAAATATTCTAACTGTTATGGTGTAGTTTAAATGCTGTAGTGGCAAGAGCTGAAGGAATGACAGCACAACTGATATCGTCTTCACCTCACTTTTTGATTTTTGTTCCTCCTCTTCAGAGTCAGAGGATAGGTAGAGCAAGGGTTTAATAAATATTTTATCAGACAGTTAACAAATATCACATACTCAAATGAGCACTTAGTTCTAACTGTTTAGTCACCTTGGTGACACAAAAAGAATATAAAAGTTGTTATACTGAGCAGATTTTTGTCTCAGTTTTCATGACTGAAAACAAAAGGTATAGAGAGTAACTGATGTAACTGGATTTTTACATGAACTTTAAGATTCGTGGAATATTATGTTTACTTGATTGACACTCTCTATATTTTAGTTTGTGTTGCTCTCAGAAACGGGACTTGTAAGTAAATTTACTTCTGACAATTAAGTGAAGTCTAAATATATATTTTAGAAAACAACTGATCATTCATTTATACCAATCTTTGTATTTTTGTGTGAGAACATAAAAGTCTTATGGGCATACTCTGTCTGAGCTTATGCAAATAGGACATTGTTTATAAAAAAAAAAAAAGAGTTGCTTGTTTGTTAAATTTTGTGCAATGTTATATGAAAGATGATTGTGTTAGCCATCCCTAGTTTTGAAGTGATAAGACTATTGAAGGAAGGCAGCTGGTCAACACCACCCAAGAAGTTTTGAGGTACTCTTGCCAGACCAAATAATGGGATTTTACCACCACTTTTACGACACATCCGTAGTCTCAAAGTACAGAGAGCATTTTTTTTCCCCAATAACAATATATGAACCACTAAAACTCAGCTCCAGAGTCCAGCCCATTAGCCATTGGACTGTGCTCTGCCCACCTAAAAATGGAGGAACTGTTGTTAGGCTATTTATTGTAACTTGGAGAGTGAAGAATTGTGCTATATATTTGGTATTATTTATGTGTGCATACATAAAATATTAGGAAAACATTCAACTATTAACCAAATTACAAGCTTAAAGTAAGGGATAATTTATTAGACCTTTATGTATGTTTGTGATTATGTCATGAACTAACTTGTTAAGCTGATATCTAATTTAATATAATTGTAAAATTCAAGTATTATTTCTAAAAGAATGTTTTGTTTGTAAATCAACATAAATCTAGCCAAAAATATAACATATTATGGATACATACAGTTCAATTTAGTAATATAATACAAACGATAAAGTAAACTTTACAACTGAGACTTCACTGACTTTACACTATTTGATACTTTAACCCATTTACAATGAAGAGCTACTTCATACTCGTATTAAGTTTACTTATACTCTAATTTTTATTGCTAAATTAGAAAAAAAAAAACAATCAATAGAACACGTTATTCTTATAGTTTACCTTTGTCCACTTATCTATTTAGAGGCCTTTAAAAAAGAAATTACTTACCACACTAGCAAGACCCAGGCTATGTTTGATAATTTCATCTATTTCACACAATTGAGATTCCAAGTGAATGTCTGAAAGTAAAGCTTCTGTAAGAACTGTATTTTAGAGTAATTTACTCATTTCTTACAAAACACTAAGTGCCATTATTTTAAGTCACAACTGAAAAGTATTTAGTAAAAACATATATATATATTTATTAATTTATTCATTTATGGATTTTTTCAAACACAGTTACTTTTACGATAAGACTAAATATTATCATCATTTTCAAAGATCTGCCTCTCACTTCAAAATTGTAATTTTTCTATAACACCACTGAAATAAGAACCATCTTAAAAACATAGAATATTTAGAGAAGATTATCTCCTAATGAAGTAAGTGTCTGTTTTGAACAACACAGTAAGAATTATAGTTGTTGATTACAAATTATCATATGATCTTCAATATTTAGTAGTATATTCTAAACTATGCCTTTAATGTTATTTAAAGTAATATGAAAACAAAATCAGAAAACAGCAACGTAAAAGAAAATCAAGTTTGTCACACAGTAAGAGTAAAATATTGCTACACATACAATAAATCTCTATTTATCTGCAACATGCCATTATGTGGTGTTTATAACAGGATAGACTTTCAAACTATTGATTTACACAAACCATTGTTCCAGTAAGATACATTGCACAAAATCATGTTTTTCAACATACATGTATTCTTGACTTATGGCTCTAACTATTTACAGTATTTAAAAATGGAAGTTTTTAAGGCAAGCTAAAAACTTTCAATTTAGTATTCTTAGACATTGCTAATATTGTTAATATATTATTTATCTCTAATAAATAAAAATGGTTTTTTTATAAATAACATTGTGATTTTTTTTAGCTAAAATGAAAAAAAGAGAATTTTTAAATCATTGTGTAATGTTTATTCATCTTTTCCATTTCATACTAGTATGATAAAATTGAAGGCACATTTAAGTCCTGAATCTGAATTGGGGGTATAAACGGTAATTGTTATTAATTTTTATGAATTTTATGGGAATAAAATCAAGAAAATTGTGCTTTCAAGAGTTTTTACAGGCAAATGGAAATAAAAAAACAAAAAATTTAAACAAACAAAAAATACAGTTTTCTTTACTGAAACCAAGTTAACTCATTCTGATTACAGTTTACTTTAAAATACCACAGTAAACAATGTTAGCTTATAAAGATGGGATTTAAAATATTTATTATTACATTTTTTACTCAGTCTTTCAACCTTTTCATATTTCTTTTTCTCCAGTTTAGCTGTCTTCATTCTTTCTTTTTCTTCTTCTCGCTTGGAACTGAAAAAAGCATAAATTTAAGCTTCTGAATCACTAAACATATTAATGGCATAAAAATATTCTGTTCAAACATATATGTTAATTACACAACCTATATTTAAATAACATTTTATAAAACTGTACTGTACTTTATCCTCTAATATTAGCAAAAACACAAGGAATCTGCTCAAACAGTGGTTGCTCATTGGAAAAACATTATTGGCTGAACAACTTGAAGAATTTCAGATTTTATTTCTTCGTGATATATCCAATTTTGTCTAGCATTCTTTTTCTACTCAATTTTGTTTTTGAATTACTTATGCTGTAAGCAATTAAACTTTTCTTGCACACTTGTTTCCACACTTTCAAAATTGAATATATATATATATATATATATATATAATAATGATAATGTGAACAGTACTTACAATTACCTTACAATCACTTTCATTGTAATAATTTCTATAAAACATTGCTACATATGTATACAAACACTGTGAATATGAAAAGTGTTCACATATTTCTACCTAATCACAATATATTAAGTAACCAACCAGGAGTTTTTGAGCTATTTACAAGTTAATCTTTAAAACATCATGATCATAACCTACAATAGTGAAATTTGTTAAATCTTATAAACAAAAGGAGATGTTTTATTGCGAAACAGATTATTCACTAATGTCTCCTAAATTACACAAGATGTTGACTCTAAAGCCAGCATCTCCATTGTCCAAATAATGTCTGAGCTTATCTGTAACAGTTTTGTGCAAATATTTTGCACATTTGATGTCAACATCTTAGTAAATTAAAGATTAAAATGAAGCAACAGACACAAAAATAATTCATCTGAAAAACATATATTATGCTATAAAATTATAAGTACTTATTAATTATGTAGTATTTAATTTTATTATATATGTATGTGTGTGTGTGTGCATATATATCAAATGCATGCTTATAAAAATAATCCTATAAAACTTACATATTAGAATTTATCAACCTTTACATGATATTCTGTTACATTCCTGATGTATGACTTAATAAAACAAGAAACTTACATTTTTTGCTGAATTTTCTCCCAGTGATTATCTTTCAAATCTCTGTCCATGTCTTTAGGACTTAACTGAAAGTAAAAAATAAGCTGAAGTTGTATAATATTTTGCATTGTATTTTTTATACACAACTCCATTGAAAAGCAAGTTTAAGTTCAACAGAACAATTTTTAATTTAAAAAACAATCATTTCATTTTGATTTTACAGATATACCTAAAAATGTGATTACACTTGACATAAAGTGTAGCATATAAAATAAAGTTTCCTGTTTTCATATATTATGAAATTTAATACCTTCAGATCATAGCAAGCTACCTTCTCCAATCAAAAATAAAAACTCAACCCAATAATTAATATAAGTAATTAAATATTCTGTTAAAAATCATGTTTAGTTTGTGAATAACTTGTAAATATTATGCACTTTAAAACCAAACTGCTAATGTTCTTAAAACTATAGTTTTAACAAGTCTTTCTCCAAACAAAAAATTGCTTCTGCAATATTTACACATATAGCATTGTACCTAGCTTCAATGTACCAAGTATGCAGAACTCAGGTAAGTTGAAATGATGTATATGTATCAGAAACAGTTATTTAGAGAAAAACTGAAACAACGTTCTAGGTGAAGTGGTTACCATGCACAAAAATAGCAAAAATGATAGTCAAAACTCACAGTCTTTGAATGATTATAAGTGTGTTACATTGTCATTACTTGGCTTGTAAACAATTGAATGTAAAACTGATGTATATTTACTTTTTGGTGTATCACCTTGTAAGCTTTAATAGCTTTTATACCAATCACTACTTATCATTTTAGTGAAAGTGAAAAGCAGCACTGACCAAATAAAGTTACCAGTGTGAAGTGGCATTTGATTTTTAATTTTCCATCATTATAAGTAATTAGTAACATAAAACATAAGATAAAAAATGTTTTAATGTATTGACACCAAGTCTGCAAGTTAATGAGACATTTTTGGTATGTTGATTTGCTGGCAAGGCATTTGAAGGAACATAGACCAATCGATGGTTTTATGTTTGTTTTAGACCAATCAGGTTCTAATGCTCCTAAGCACTTTTTATTTGGCCAGTCACATTACACCTACATGAACACTTCTACTATTTTGTGCAAGAGGAACACAGTGCAAAAAAAACCCTTACACTCTTCATCTTTAAGGCCAAACACTAATGAGTGGCAAGTTTTTTGGTAGTTTTTTTTTAGGTTAATAGATTGAGCTCTTTCTCGAAATACATTGTTTGGGGTTCTAACTTGAATACCACAAACTGTGACATCCCTCAGAAGCCCACCCAATCTTCCAAATTCAGTAGCATTGACCCACAGACTGGGTGCTAAAATAACGTTTACATAAAGAAAATCTACATATAAGCAAAAAAACCTAAAGCTCCTTTTTATCATTATATATTTTAGTTCTTAATTTTAAGTGTACTTTAAGGCCATCCTAGCTGCATTTACATTTCTGGCTACATACTTTAAAAATATGAGCCATTCAAATTGTTTCAGTAGAAATTCTTAAATTTCTTCATTAAGTTACACAGTTTAATTTGGCACCTTAAGTATTTTCTCCTTGAAGTATAAAAGTATAAATTAATTTGTTTTTAGTTCTTACACCAATACTTCTTCAAAATTGTTTTTTAATCAGACAGTTGGGTGAAGACCTTAACAAAACATTTCTCTGTTAATGCTTTAAATGGATTTGTTTTGAAAGTCTACTCATCATGTTTGAGTTTTTATGCTCATGAATGTAGAAGCCAAGTCCTGTGGCCCAACTGGGAATGTAGATCTGCAGCCTTAATAAACAGAAATGAAACATCGTATGAAGTTTTTTCCACTATTTAAGAAGCAATTGAAAACTTACTTTTTGTTTGAAAACTTAGAAAATATAATTTTTTATTGCTTCTTATTATTAGTTTGGTAGAAATATTTGTTCATACTGCATAGTTAAAAATAGAAAATTTATTAAAAGAGTAATGAACAATTATTTGAGAGGGGGGAGAGTGCAGAAACAAGGATGTCCAGAGAATGGTAGGAAGGAGGAGTATCTCAGCTGGAGGAGCAAACTGTAATATATATATAGATGTGGCACAGTGCATGTGGAATTGTGCATCAGATCCATGGTAGGAAAGTTGTCACACCATTGACACCAACAGAATGACACCACTCCACTTTCAACTGAGTGGCATTGTGCTTCACTCAGGAGGAATGGCCTCCATGGTCTACCACCCCAGTGGCTAGGAACTGGGAAATGACAAGGACTCCCATACTCCACAAGAAGAATAGGGGAAAAATGCACTGGAGAGTCTGGAGGACCACAACACCAGAGACAGTGCAATGGGTGACATCAGTACCCTATTTCAAGAAGCATACTATGTTAATGGAGTGAATCAACCAACACCTGGCAGCATCTGAATTTATACATTAGGGCCACAGTAGGAAAGAGTTTAAACACCATGGAGCATCAGAGATGGGTGGTGATCCCTGTCTGCTTTACCCACTTAAGTCCATGAGTGTATGGTCTGGGATGAACATATTTATGAACCAATAGGCCACAAGGTATAACTACGAGTGATCCTACAGAACACCCCAGTTCTACAGTAACATGATCCTGTGACATTTTATTATGTTTCATGTAATATATGTAATATTGATGCATAGATGACCAATGGACATGGTCAATCAACCAACACCTGGTGGCATCTGGAATTGTATATCAGGTCCATGGTAGGAAGAGCCTCAATATGATAGACATCTAGCATGGTCACAGGACATACAGTGCAGATTTTAAGACTAAGTTTACCTGTTTAGGCACCACTTGCCACAGAGCAGAATTGAAAACATATGTAGCAAAAGGCACCTGTAAAGAAAAATAGACCACATACCTGCCCTAATGATGTCCACCCAGGGAAGATGGAAAAGGGCAGCCAGGGTCAAGGTAAGGTGATGGATCTGATAGGAAAAACATAAAAGACAACAAACATCCAGAGAAAGGGTAGAATATGCCAGGCAAAGTGACTGGTGAATCCAACCCATAAGGGGAATGGGAGAAAAGTCACAGGTAAAAGTAGGATTCCAATGAAGAAATAGTAGGACCCTGGAACCACAGAATGAAGCAGTGCATGTCATATACCATCTAAAAGCCCTGACCAGGCAAAAGAGGCAGTCAGTTAGAATTAGAATGGTCCTAAAGGTGGAAGATGGAGGGAAGGGAATGAGGAGTGAAATCAAGATTACTCCCCCAAGCAGCTGAAATCATGTGCATAAAGGAACAGTCAGGAGCTATGGAACAAACAGTGTGAACCCTGATTGCAAACACTTTGGAAAGATGGTGACCAGATGCCAACAATATGAGGAACAGGGATGGCAAAGAAAAGTAATATAACAGACATGATGACAAAGGTTCAAATGAAAGATGAGTAAGAGCAAGAGGGACAAGATTGAGGTTTCACTCTTGGAGAGAAGCAGGACAGAGAAAATGATCAATGGTGAATGAGCAAAATACACAGGCAGTATATGAGATTGGAACACAGAAGTAAATTTGGTAAACCTAAAGTGGAAGACAAAACCGCCCTATAACCCGCAACAAAGGAAACTGATAGGTCCCAGTCAGAAAGCCAACTGAAAAAGTATGGCAATGAAGGACTAGTAGGAAGGGAAGGACTATAACCTAGGCATATAGATCAACAGTGTTAAGTATACCACCTTCATTGGTAAACTGCCAAAGAGGAAGAATGAACTAGAGGGGAAACCAAGAAAGTTAAGTGCATAGAAAGTCCAGACAAAAGTCATGCATCAAGACCAAGTGTGTGTATGAATGGATGATGCACACGAGAGTGTGGCTGATGAAGTAGTGTGGGAGATGTTGGCAGAGGAAGGAGAGGCAACACCTAAAGCCATCCCACTATGGAAACCATGTAAGAGCCAGCCAATACAGTGCCATCAGCAGAACTTGACATGGAGTGGTCTGAACTATTGATAGGACACAAATAGGAGAATATGCATAGAGGTAACAATCTATCCAATCCTGATTGAGAGCATCCACTGCTTCCACCAATGGATGAAGAACATGAGACCAAAAATGGGGAAGGTGTATATCAAGATGAGAGGCAAAAGTATCCAAAGCAGGGACTCCCCAATTGCACACAACACCCAAAAAAATGAGAGGGTCCAAAGACTACCTCGTCGGTAGAATCTTGTCCAAATGGGTTAACCGATCCTCAACATGATTCCAGGCACCCATAATAAGACATGCCAACAAAGTGATATGATGGTAGTGGGCCCAATATAGAAGATCCAAAATTCAAAAATAAAGATCTCTTGACAGGGTGATGTTAGACATTGTCAGAGGTGATTATCATCACCTGGTCCATAAGAGCCAGTAGAACAGTAAGTACTGCTTGATGAACAACAATAAGTTCCAAGAGATGGATATGGAGCATGGAATTGAAAAGATTTCACTGCCCCGAAACCTCCCAAGTGTCGAAAAATGCACCCCAAATGGAAAAAGAAGCATTTGTAAAAAGGTGATAATCTGGATGAAGAGGAGGAAGAGGAAACTTCCACAGTAATATTGGTCTGATCAAACCACTAGTCAAACTCGGACTGTAAGTGAGATGATAGAGTAAGAGAATCCTCCAAGGGAACCAAACAAGGCACCAGTGGTCAAACAAAGCCCAATGAAGAAGGCTCATGTTGGTACCATCAAGAGGAACAAGGGCTTCAAAAGAAGTCCATTTTCCCAAAAGAGATAGAACCACAAGTGCAGAAGAAAAGGGAGAATAGAAAGCACCACATACAAGATGTTTCATAGCTCTCAACTGAAGGGGAGAAGGCTGGTCCTGACAAAGAATGAGGTGAGAAACACACCAGGAAGAGCCAGAAACTGACAAGTGTTAGAAATGACTTCCCTACCTTGATAAGCCAACCCACCCAGGCATCTTCTTGGAGAAGAAACTGAGTATGTAGGGCAAAGTTGACCTGTGAGGAAGCTAGAAGTAGACAGTTGTCCATGCAATGGTGTAAATGAAGGCCCCAGGAATGAAGCAGTCAAGCAAAGGTCCCACCCATTTGGCAGAACACATAGGGAGCCAAGGCAAGTGTGAACATAAAAGCCCAAACTGCAACTCACACCCACCATCAACCCTAGACTTCAAAGAGTTGGAAAAAAAAACCCAAACACCTCTTGATGTAAAGAAAGGTGCCATGCACAATTCCAACAAAGAAGAGGAGGGTAAACGAATCCTAGATAAAACAGTATCCTCACCTAGAAGAACCTAATAGTAGAGCAGCCTGCAAACCTATTTACCAACAGTGATAATCTGTTTAATCCAAAAAAAATTTATATGAAAAGTTAGAGACCACAAATTATGACAACTTGTGAAAAGTGCAAAATAACACTGAATATAATTTTTAACAATATATTAATTATTTCTTGGGAGTTTTATTTGAATTATATTTAATAATCAACATTATTTGAAGCTGCTATGCTGTCTAAGTGAAGTAATATTTGATAACATGTAATAATAAATGCAAGTTGATTTCTTATAAGTAGTAAATTAAAGCCTATATACTGTATTATTTAAGTATTCTATATTTCAGCTACATTCAACATGGTAATCAAAATTCTAATAAAATAAATGCAGTTGAGTAGCATCTCAGAACTGACCACGTAATGCCCATAATATCTTTTTGTTGACCCATTATCATTCACATATTTTTATAATAAACAAAAAGACATCAATCATATAAATTTAAATCTAGGAACTTTTAAAACTCACTTTATCCTTTAAACTTTCAGTCTTTTCTTGATCTTTTGCTCTGGTCTCATATCTTGAAATGTCTTTACTTTCAGTTTTTGCATGAGGATTATTCAATGATTTGTCCTTTCCTTCCTTTCTTGAGCTGTTCTTCCCTTCTGGAGGATGTTTAATTATCGATTTCTCTCTTGATTTTGTATCCTGGCTTGACTTATCTTTGTTTCTTGTTTCTGAAGTAAATTTATCTGGGGACTTTTCTTTCACTCTTGTTTCCTGCCTTGAAATGTTTTTGATTTGAGATTCTAGAGAATCTTTGACTGTCGATTTATCTTTGACTCTTGTGCTTTCTCTAACTTTTATTTCTGAGTGGTTTCTATCAGTGGGTTTATCTTTTGCCCTTGTTTCATATTTTGTAGTATTTTTGCTTTCTTCATTTGTAGATTGTTTATTTACAGACTCCTCTTCATTATCTAGTTTCTCAGTTGGTTTTCCATGTTGGTTCTTGGCTATTCTGCCTTTCCTATTAAATTTGGGAGAATCTGGTCTTCTTATGTTTTTTCTTGTCTCTTTTAATCTGACAGTTGCTTCTGGCTAATTAGAAAAAAAACAGGTTTAATAAAAGATATTTATAGAAATATTTGCTACAAGATAAAGTATTCCCCAGGATTTCCAATAATATAAATATTGTGTAACAATATAGCTTAGAACTTTTCTGCTCTTTGCATCAGTAACTACATTTTTCACAATATGCCTCTACACAACATGGTAGGTAGTTAATAGTTTTCCTATGATAGGTGACTGTTGTTGGCATATTTTTTTTATCTCAAATCAGTTGGTAAATGGATTTGAAGTTTTCCGAGATGACATACTAGCTTTAGTGAACCTCATTTCTGCTCAGCAAGTTTATTTTTGTTGTCCATAAATTGTCCATATTCTCAGATAAGACTTGTTTATCCTTCACTTATGTGTTCCTCAGTAATGTGTAAATGAAGACAGAATTGTAAATTTTTTTTGTCGAAGAGTTAGCTCCATCGGGAACCTGATCCACCAAACTAAAAATGTGTATTCATGACCCGTTTGCTTGGTGATTATTAATTTCAAAAGTGAGAAAAAGATTATATAATGTCCAAACTTTCTTTCTGCTTTAGCCACTGAATACTATATGTTTATCATGATCAGAAATTATGTGATTGTAAATCTTGTTTTCCTTTCAATATATTTTTAAGCTGGCTTGACTAGTTTTTACAACTTTAGTCATAAAAATTAATACACAAATTTAGTTTTAAACTGTCAATTATTCTATGATCTCAGCATTTTCATTAATTTCATCCATTGCTAGTTTACATACAGGGAACATTATTTACAAATTTTCTGGAACAAAATACATCAACTTATGTTTTTTACTAGGAAAAATAATCCTAATACTTAAATCCTACACCTTACAAATTCCAAGATTTTATGAGATTATCACTTTAAAACACTATTTCAAGTTTCTTAGCTTAGTGTATAAACTGATGCAAGTCTAACTATGATATCACAATGTATATCAGAAACTGTTTCAACTATCTTTTTGAAGAACATACTTCTACAGTACTTTCATTAATGTTATCATCAACATCCTTTTTCAATGAAGTCTTTAAATCATCTTCCAATGTTTTTGGTTCAGTTTTAAATGATTTAATTGATTTGGATTTTATTAACTTGTCTTCTTCTTGCTTTTCTCGTCTTTTTCTCTTGAATTTCTATCATATGAAAAAATAAAGATACAACTACAGTGAAAATCAACCCAAGGCATCATTTCAAAACACTAATTGACTTAGTAACATCATGTCAAATACCCCTAACAACAGCTGATGAGTGCTTTTATTATTATATGAAAAACAGTTAGTAAAATATCATTTATGACATCAAATTATAGACCTACTACAAGTCTAAGGTTTTCAGAACAGAAGGTTAATTTCTGAATTAAGATCTCCCAACACCAAAATCAATGATAACTTGTTTACTTTGTCAAGATCCAAAAACATTTAGCTGTATGTCCTGAATTAAAAGGATATTATGAAATTTGTAAGAACTTTTTATTTATTGTTGTGAGACCTTACCATCAGGTTTATCCCTTAAAAATAACAATGGTTTTGAATTATTTGTAATAACACTAAGAGAAGTAGTTTGCTAAAACCTGTTGCATCTTAAAGGTGGC
Organism: Limulus polyphemus; assembly: GCF_000517525.1. Lineage (NCBI taxonomy): Eukaryota > Metazoa > Arthropoda > Merostomata > Xiphosura > Limulidae > Limulus > Limulus polyphemus. Next base: position 387,227 of record NW_013666395.1, read on the forward strand.
ATTCCACTGAATAAGTAGAAAGTTTTACGTTACCCTCATATAAAAATAAATATAACATGCAAAAAGTGTGTATCATCTTAAACCATAATTTTCTGGGTCTATATGCATATATCCATTAAAAAAACAACATAATACACAAGATTTTACATTATACAAATGAAATAAGTTAACTACAATTTAAAAACTCCAGAAAATTATTTTCTATAAATTTTGAATATTTCAACCTAAACTTTCAAAACATTTTGAGTGAAATATGTTTCATTTTAGACTATTCACCTCTGTGACTTCTTTATCTTCATCTTTGCTTTCTAATGAGGTGTCTAATACTTGTCTCTCAGATTTTTTTTCACTGCTATATGAACTTGCAAAAAAATAGTTAAATCATGTTAATGATCTCAAACTCAGGTATACATTTAATAAGCTACTTTATAGAAATGCTGAAATATTGTGACATGATGTATTTCACTCAGCAATCAACAATCACATTTTTTGTACTTATCCAAAGAGAAAAGTGTTGATTATTCTTCACACACTTAAAATTTATTAGTTGTTTCTGCTAATCACTAAATCATTTGAAAAGTTATATATCTGTAAGTAATTCTGCATGTACATACAAGAGGATTTGTTAAATTTTAGAACTTAGCTTGGTAGAATTTTATGAATTGAAATATTCAGAAGTTATACTTCTATACTCAAAATGTATTTCTGACAGGTACTTACTTCTTTTCACATACATAGCTATTCTTGTTCAGTGCTGCCCCCTATTTACAAAACTTTTTTGGCATTGCATAAGCCTTTCATTCCCATGCACCCCTCAATTCACATGATTTAACTGATTCTTGCATGCAAACTATCATGCAACAAACCTCCATCAATAAAAGCTCCACACAGCCACGTGACCCTATGCTAATCTACCTAACTGTCACTTTGAGTTTAGGCAGAAACTTAAACACTAGTTGACAGTGGGGAGGAAGGGTGGAAAGTGTGAGCGGAAGTAAGTACCTGTCAGAAATACATTTCCAGTATAGGAAAATTATAAATCCAACAAGGTACCTTACTTCTACTCACATACATAGTTAGAATCCCACAATGAATAGATGGAGAGACTGGTGCAAGGAAGAAAGTAGAAGCATCCTTCGAAAGTATCTGAAGGACACTCTAGAGAGGGAACCCTCTAATAAGAGGATTTTTTGTGGAAAAGTGCATCACTTCTGTACCAGGTATACTCTTTGCCCAGATGTGGAAAAAGTGTGGCAGATCTGAGTAGAAAATTGTGAGGATCACATCCCAATGGGAGAGAACACATGTTGGACAGTGATCTGAACCACAACACATAATAATTTTAATCACCCTAATGAAAGGAATGTGGGTAAATTAAGGGATGTGCCCCATGGTGTAGAGTGGCTAGAGCATGATGAACCATAAACAGCAAGTCGAACTGTGTCAAAAACTCGATCACGGAGAACTAACATCCATGTGGGGGTAGGTTGCGGATCATACCATCGAAAAGTTAACTATAATCCAAAACTCAATTACTGGGAACCAACAACCATGCAGGGGTAGGAAAGAGGATCATACCATCTTCACCTCAAGTTCATTTGATCAGAGGTAGCAATACCACCACTGATCTGTGAATAGGACACATGTAAGCAGAAGTGATATAACAAATATATTTTACTGGGAACCCGACCTCTAGACAAATAGAAGCAATAAAGATGTCACTATAACGTGCTATGACCTATTCAAATCAACCATACCAGAACCACCTGGAGAAGGGTAGACATCAGCTTGTGGTAGGATCCCGAGGGAACAGAAAGAAAATGGATATCAGAGATAATGGGGAGGGGAGATAAAGTTGATGAACAAGTTTCTCGGATAAAATCTTAAGAACCCAGGGGATGGTCGAGGCTAAGATTCGAGACAAGCAATCAACCACCAAGGAAAGAGTCAACTGTTGTCTCAGTGATTCCAAAGTTGCTGGTAGATCTCCAAATACTGACCTATGGAGAAAAGTGGCCAAACTTAAGCCCCTAAGATAAGTAGATAGCAAATGAACTTGGGACAATACCACATCTCTTTCCAAAAGATCCCAACAAGAGAGGGACCACATGTGCATAGAAAGAGCTGAAGTTGACAAACGTGCCAACTTGAATGTACGTAGGGTGAACATCCCCAAAAATCTTTCTGGATCATGGTGGATCACCTTGGAGACAAGGTGGATCGTGGACAAGTACCATAGGATAGACATGAGGATAAGACGAAGGCAGAAAAATTGGGCATGGGATAAATGAACAGGATAAAATTAATTCTAGAGAATCAAGGAATGATAGCACCCTTACATAACTGAGATAGAAAATTCTTAGAGTGAATCTCAATATCAGGAGAAGGGGGAAACACAAAATACTGAGAGGAAGCAGTATCATGCCACAAGGAGGGTAGAGGATTATAGAAAATTGAGGAAAAGGATAAAACAGAATATACCTGTGAAAATATGTCCAAAGAGGCCATATGAGATCTAGTTGATCTCGCAGTATGAACTTGAGAAGACACTGCAAAGTCAGGTGGAGGAAAAGGCTGTCAAATGCTACATTATCCCAAACACCAGGAGGAAATGATTTGTTCAAATAGTGATCAATCTAGCAAAGAATAATTGTAGATAATTCCATAGTCAAGGTCCCCCATCTGAAACCTGTGTAAATGTGCTGGTAGAAGATATAACCTCCAAAGTGGTAACTTGAACTTCATAATTCAAAATGAATAACCAAACAGATTAGTAAAAAAATTAAAATATTAAAAAGTTTGTAAAATAATTCCACTTAAGAATGAGTTACAAATTAGTACTACTGGATAATAATTAGTAAACTCGATAAGAGTAAATCAATATGAAGATTAAAAAAAAACCTTGAAGAGTGATTTGTTTATTCTGTGATGAATCATAACATTGGTGAAGATTAACTTCAAGCTTTTTGCTTGCTATATATTGTACATAGTAGTTATTTATGGTTTATTTTGTAATTATAATAAATATAAATTTTATAGTTTTTGTTAACTTCTCACAAGGTACCTTACTTCTGCTCACACACATAGCTATTCTTGTTCAGTGCTGCTCTCTATTTGCAAAAATCTTTTTGCATGCCACAAGCCTTTCATTCTCATGCACACCTTGATTCACATGGTTTAACTGATTCTCGCATGCAGACTATCATGCCTCCACGAATAGAAGTGCCACACACCCATGTGACACCTCTATGCTATTCTACCTAACTATCACTTCTCGTCTGGCAGTGCCCATGTTCAGACGTTCAGTTTGTGAAACTCAAAAAAATATATTCAAATATAGTTCAGAATTATTTTTCTAAGCAAGAACCTTAGATATATTCTAATACGAACATTCTATTACTAATCCTTAAAGCTTATTAATTATATATATATTAACAATATTCTTACTGCTAAAAAGAATGGTTGAGTTCAATACATTTGTGCACAGAAAAAGTATTAATCTTTGTGTTTAATGGTAAAAGATATCTGAAGATACTTTAAACCATTAAAACAACTTACAAAACATTTTGGCATTTTGTGCACAAACTTAGATTTAAAGGCATTCACACATATTTTCCCATTTTCTGATATTTTTCATACAAATCCCACCAGAATGATTTTTTTCATGTCTCATATCAAGCTTTTAAATACAAAAAGTTACAAAAGTTTTAGTAATTCTAGATTTCTAAACCTGGCTTTGTAGTTTCTAATTTATCCCTTTAAAACAAGTAATATAAATTCATTTTCTTTCAAAATTTTTTTTTTTAAATTCTAACATTAAATTTGCTTCCAAAAAAAAAAGATAAAATCAGGTAAAAAAGTTATTTAAAAATACCTTTTTTGTGCATTTCTTTCAGTATCAGAAGGTTCTTCTTTCTTCTCTTTTACAAAATTGTGTACTGCAAATGATTTAAAAGTATAGTGTCTAAGTGTAGCATATAACAATATTATCTAGTATGGAGGATCAGAAAATTTAAAGTAACCATTGTTAATCCCAAGTAAAATTACTATACAACTTTACACTGTAAAAAGAGCTGGGCAATTAATGGAATTTGTTTTGTGATTAATCGTTGGGCTTGTTAACTCTATATGCACAATGTCTGTCTATTGGACTGATAACTGTATCTGTGAAGTTATACATATTAAGGTTTACTATGGTCCTGAATTTACTAAATGCATCTTCACAAAATGGAAAGTTTTTTGTGAATTTCTGATAAAGTATTTCGAATAAAGATTTGTCCGTAAATTCAAAAAGCCTTTAGTGAGTCAATCTGCATGAAAGGTGATCTTCAAGATAAGAATAAAAATTATTTTATTACAAGTTACAGCTTTTACAGTAAGGAAGAATATTTGTAAAACAATGTAACAATCACTGGTGCAATCATTCTAAACTACACAAGTTTTAACAGTAAAGAAAGTTTTAGTATTTAAATCAACATTCTACAAACTAACAATGTATTTATATTTTAGAACTGATAGTGGTTAGTTATGCATGTGCATGTCAATCTGCATGAATTGACAAATTATTTATTTATGGTTGAACAGAATGTTAATAGATACTCATCTTCAGACACACAATAGCTTGATCCCTCATGCACCTACCTATGAAATTTTGTATGCCACTAGCCTTGAACTAAGTCCCACATAGAAATCATGTGTTTAATATGAACTATAATGATAGTCCTCCATTAATAAAGGGCAATACAATCTTTTTATGCAGTAACTCTCCAAGCATTTGAGCTTGAAATAACTGCATTCTTAGATGAGGCAAGAAGAAAATCACTGAAAGTGGGGAGGACGAGTGGTAAAGTGTGAGAGGCGAGTATTTATCATAAACACACTTTCAAGTAAGAAAAATGTAAACTTCAGAGACAATACGTTACCTCTTCACAAAGAGTAGATAGAATTCCACATTAAAATGGTGGAGGGGTCAGTGCAAACATTAAACCTAGATGGTCTCTTTTCAGAAAGTGCCCAAAGAGATAGCCAATGGAATGTGACACTCGATGGTAGGAGCTCCAGATGGACACACCCATTGGAGACCACATTTCATCTCAATCAAGGTATACTCTTCACCTGGAAGGAGGAGCGAGACAGGCAAAAGAGCAAGGGTGTTGTAGGAATGGGCAGAAGTTTTGCATGACCAACCGAACACTAGTACACAAGTGATCAGTGAGCCAAAAAGTGTAGTGTAGTTAAAGAATGATCAGACCATAAGGTGCATCCCATCTTCACTCAAATGAACCAAGAGACAACGGCAACAAATTTGTCTCAATGCAGGAGAAGAGCACACTAGCTGTTTGAGGGATGGCCCAAACTATAAAAACAGTGCCACCACCACCCTATTTCCCACCATAATGTGCTGTACACAATCAGTGAGGAATTCTTCAAGGACCACCACTTCAACAGATAGGAACTGGTAAGTAGCAAGGATTTCCCATTCTCCACTTGAAGAAGGGTGAGAAAATTTGCACTAGGGAGACTACGGACAATGCCCAGATTCTCATCGGATGCCTGCCTGAAACATCTTTTACTGAAGACATTGCAATGGGTAACCAAGAAACCCTATTTTGAAAAGCCAGCAAGCTGAGCCAAAAAAGTGAATAGCCACTTCCTCGATGACAGCTTTTTCCATGTTAATCCATGGAATGTTATGATCTGGATTGGGCAGTTGAGTAAGTTTAATACCACGAGGATACCTCTAGAAGTCTTGTGGAAACATTCCATCCTGACAGTGGGCATTGGTAGAGCCAGGGTAGATGGGTTGAGCACTTTCCATTATCCCAGACCCAATGCAGATTACTTCTGTTGAGAGATAGACAAGGTTGAAGAATGACATGAATGGGATAAGAAGAAGGCTACACAATTGGAGAATCTGTTCCTGTGGGCAATGGACCAGATAAATACCACATGTGAAGATGAAGGGACAACATCCTTGTGTACAAAAAAAAAAAAAGAGAAGTGTGGGGTTGTAGCAACTAAGGGTGAACAGGGCAGAGGAAACCAGGGTTGTGCTGGCCAATGGGACACCACCAAAAGGATCTGACAAGATATGTCACATATTAAGGTGAAGTCACAAGGGAAGAGACAAAGAGGAGAACAGGCACAAAGAAAAAGATGAGACTAGTCCTGGCTGAGAGCATAAGACAGTGACAACCAAAGGATGAGGAACTGGGGACAGAATAGTGTAAGTTTGGTGTTGAGAGAAGTGGCAAAGGCACTGATGAGGGGCATGCCCAAGTGAGAGCAAAACTATGAAAAACCAGAGTGTGGAGAGATCACTCTATGGGTAGAATCAAATCTGGCCAAGAGAGGTAATCTGCCACCAGGTTTAGAGCCATAGGAAATGACAAGTTATGAGATGTACAGAATAGGAATGAGCCCAACATATCAGGTTCAGTGCATGGAAACAAAAAGTTCTAGAATAGGTACACCTGAAGGATGCTATAAGAAACAGCCATGTTATTGTCAGAGTGAATCACAACCAACCAATCCACGAGAAAAGAGATGAAATGGGAGCATGCCCGATGAACTGTAAGAAGTTTGAGTATGCTGATGTACATTAAATGTTCCTCTGGAGCCCACATGGCTGAAGTTATGTCATTGCTCAGACATACTTCAGCCCGAAAGGGAAACATTTGTAAAAAAAATGGACATCCGGTCAGATAATCAGCAAGAGGACGTTCACTGTGTTATTGGCACAATTGAGCCACCAAACAGGTCCATGAGAAGAGGTGAAGGGAGGCTCAAAATTGAGGTCAACAGATCCAGAGAAAGGTTGCGTTGATTCCATAACGGTCATTGGAGGAGGCACATGTGTGCACAGCCTAAAGGAATGTTACAGAGAAGCCAGAGTCCTGAAAAGCAAAAGAACCTTGAGTGTAGGGTGTAAATAAGAATCACAAATCTTGGTGAGAAGACATTCCACTGCTTCCAGGTGAAGTGGTGAATACAGAATCTGACTGTAATGAGAGTTGAAGAACATGTCCATATATATCAAATACTGAGTAGGCATAAGAAAAGATTTGGAACATTTGATTAGCCAGCAATGGGGTTGGAGGGAGAAGGAAAGGAAACAAGACAAAGGAAGAGAAGTGAAGAAATTGGACATGTGTAAGAACTTGAAGAATCCATCTCTCAGACAAAAATGGAAGCCAAAGGCTGATAAAGCGAGACAGATGGGCGCCCACTTGGCCAAACCCAACAGCATAGTCACTAACAGGACAAGCAAGGACCATGACATCAGAAAGTAAAATGAATGGAAGAAGAAGGAGTTGGGAAAGAATTGGAAGGGAAGAATATGTGATTTGAGCAGGCCTCAGAACAAGAACGGAATGGCGAGGTTAAGCGAGACTAGAAACCAAGGAAGATAATGAGGACTGATGCTGGGCCCCATTTGGCCCGGATTTCCAGGGTGTCAGAAATACATCTGAAGATCTCTTGGCAAAGAACCTTAGCCCAAAGAAGATACAGAGATAAAAAGATGGCAGGCAAACATTAGAGAGGAGATCATCTCATCCCAACCAAGTAAGGAGGGATAGAGCAGAAGTAGTACGAGCTAGAGTGGTAAAAAATAAGAGAGCAAACCACTCCAGAAAACATAAAGCATGATGAACTAACTCAGAAATAAAATGAATGGACGAAAGGTAATGTAGAAAAATGGTAAGAAAGAGATGAAGGTTTAAAAACTGGGCACTGGAAAGTGAAATAGAAGTTAAGAGATCCACCCCAAGCAGATTAAACTGACTCCAAAGGTTGGGAATCAGGGAAGGAAAATGAAAAATGGTGTAAGCAAGGACAAAAAAGTCAAGTAGGTGAGAAGGATGAGGCACATGAATACGGGTACAAAGTTGTTCAGGAAATGAGACTGCATGAACCATAATATCAGGCAAAGGACAGGATTTCTTGTAGTATCAAAAGACACTGGAGAAAGAGAATAACATATCTATGAAATCATGTCTAGTAAGAGATTAGAAAGTTGAGGATTTTCTTCTACAGATAAAGCAGTACCTAGATCAAACCTTGGTGGGGAAAGGCAAGTCAAAATTATTGTCATCCTGGTCATATTCAAACTGAGGAAAAGGAATGTCAGCCAAATAGATGGGAGAAGGAGGCCTAGTGTGCATGAAGGAACCCACAATATATTGAACAATGGCTGACATATCTTCCACTGACAATGAGCTCCCCGTAACCACAGGTATTATGATAGTAGCATTGTTGCCATCACAGGATGAAGTAGATGCTACAGTCACTTAAGCATTCATAATAGGTAAGCAGGAATTTTTTTTTCTCTTTAGTAATGAAAGAAACCAGTTAAACTAGAACAAAATTTACATTTTGTTAACTATTTCAAATCTCACATAGATGAATAAGTTTAAAAATATATCCATTCAAGTCAACTGAGGAAAAGAATGAAGTTACTTCAAGCACAAGTGCTTAAGAGAGTTATTGCACAAACAGGTTTTGTCACCCTTCTATTGGAGGAGGGCTATCATTGCATGATAATGTCATCACATAATAGTGCAGTTCACATTCAACACTTGATTGTTAGGCAGGAATTAGCTCAAAACTAGTGGCATGTAAGTCTCTTAGACAGATGCATGATGGATCAAGCTATTCTGTGTGTCGAGGTGAGGTATTGTTTCAGAAGAATCATTTTGCAAGATTTTCATTTTTACCTGCACAGTTTCAACTGTTAATCTTTACACATCTTTCTTCTTTTAGTTCTATGCCATTATTGTACTTACTTTGGGCCACTGTCTTCCATCAAAGGCAATAAATTACAGCACAAGCCTATTGACCATCTATTATGAACACCACATACAAAATGCATGAACTGTGTGATCTTTGAACTCATGACTGTAACTGAGCTACTACTCATTCTTTGTCATTAAGCTAGTTGTTCAAATAAAAATTCATACAACTTTCAAATATGCATTTTAGAACACAAACAATATATCAGACACTAAAATTGAATGTCCCAATATTAATATAATCTAAATTTGTCATGAAGGTTTGTTGGGTCCATGGGGAGAGACATGCAAATTTTCAGTTTTGCATTTTGCGTTTGGTGGTTTTTATGGGCATTTTTTTACCACTATTTCACCCTCTGTTGATGGATCTTTACCAAATGTGGCATGAAAGTTTGTTGGGTCCATGTAAATTTGCAGTTTCAAATTTTGTGTTTTGCCATTTTTTATGGGCATTTTTGTATTTTTTACAATTACAAATAAGGGAAGCAACTTTTCATATCCTAAGATAACCTTTCATTAATCATAAATTTACATAACTTCCATCTAGGGGACTTGTACAGCAGCTAGTACATAATATAGTATTTAAATAAAGTACATGTATCAATGCTGGCTTTCTCAGAAGCCCCTTCTGGATCCGAGTTACAGCTGGTAAATTTTTAAAACTTGCTAACTGATTCATCACTGAGCTCATTAAACATTTACATTCAACTACTGAATTATTCTCACATGAGACTTAAATAGTTAGAATAATCTAAAATAGCGGTAATCAGAAACACTAACTTTAATTAGTTAATACCAGAAATAAATGACCTTTTAACACCAAAATGTTGTTTTTATTTAATCATATACTCAATGCTTCGCTTTACAGCTTCTTCAGGAGTGTTCACTAAAACACGAACCAAAACAAACAGTACAAAGCTTCAAATGGCTTAAATAAATGATTAAGCTGAACAATTTTGAATTAATTAAGAATAATAATGAGAAATCATAATAGTAATATTTCAATTACTTGGATAGTTGGAATAACTGAAAACAGTAATACTTGTAAAACTAATTTTGGCTAGTAGATTATTTTCACAATATAAATCGAATTAACTGTAGTTTTAATTAATCAATTTATTTACATGTAATTGAAGCTCATAGGTAATATATTACACTGATTAATCAAGTTAATCACCCAGCTCTAGCTGCAAACAGGTAATAGATCATAAGTATAAAATGTTCATTGATGTGTGAAGCACAGGTTTTACAAGTGAATTATTCAGAAGGATTTTAAACAAAAGTGAAAATCAATCATGTTAAAATTGACTATATATATAAATTGAAACATTCTAATCAACAACAAAAAATTAAATGCTAAAATGAGAGGATGTATCTTTCGTGTTTTGTTTTTTGCAAAAACGCCTTACTCCAATATTTTGGAAATTTCATGTTTGTTTGTTGTTAAATGCAGAGCTACCCAATAGGCCATATGTGCTATGTCCACCACTGGTATCAAAACCCAATTTTTAGAATTATAAAACTCAGGCTTACCATTGAGCTACTGGGGGGGGGGGGGCAGGAAATTTTATGACACAAAAAGTTATAGAAAAAAAAAATCATATCATATGAACTTTTTAAGCTCAAATTACAAGGTAGATATTACTTAGTAAGTCTGTTTTAAGTTTCATGTTATATGGTTAAATATTTCCACTATGAAAAGAATAACATTAGGGGCTATCATTGAAACCCCTCCAGTACAGAAAAGATTAATACATGTTTCAGTTGAATTTTGTGGCTATGATACAGTTAAATAATAAAAATATATGTATATCTATAAAGAAACTAGGTTATCTGACCTACCTAGACTGTCCACTGGAAGACCCTCTTTCATCCTAATTTGTTTTGTTTTATTCTCAGCTTGAGGAGAGAGAGGTTCTTCATTTTTAACATAAACTTCTTTATTTGGTACATTTCTATTAACAGAGTCTGTTGTAGTGTCTAGTTCTTCTTCATCATCACATTCCTCCTCCTCTTCTGACTCACTATCTGAACTAAATTTCTTCCTTTTAATCATTCGGCCACTTCTACTTCGTTCTGGCTCTGACTTTGACATTTTTTTCTTTCTACCTTCTTTTTCATATTTACTTTTCTAGGAAAAAAGACAAATTCTTATAAATGCAAACTTAGCTGGGTCATTTTTTTTCAACTAGTTCACTAGATTTTATAGAGTTCATTTAAATGTTTAAATTTTAGAAACATACAGCAAAAGAAATTATAAAAACAAAAACTGAAGTGATTCATTTTGCTTGTATAATTCACTTAAATTTGTCAAAACCATAAGGAAATAGGGCATGGGTTGGCCTTGTGGTAGAGTTCTGTATTTCAGAGCTAACAAGCTGTTTTTTAATTTGTACAATGCCACAAAATATTCCTTGGACTTTAAGCTACAAGTGCCTTATAAGAGTAACAATCAACCCCTTAGCATGGATGGTGGGCAGTAGGATCCTACTGACTGACTCCTTTCCTTTGTGAGTGGTTCAAAGTTAAGGATGGTTACAGATAACCTTTACTACGAGCTTTGCATCAAATGCAAATTATAATGAAATTCAATATACAGCATACGTGTACACATGCTTTAATAAGATACCAAGAATGTTAACACATCACATAGATTAATAAACAGCTGTATCTGACAATAACTTCAGTAAAATCACACAGATTTCTCCCCAATTTTGCATTATGATCAGCTGACAGAACAAATTCCATAAAGTTTTATATTATATGCACCTCATATAGTTTAATGATAAAAATCCAAAAATTATGTTGTGCATATCAACATACAGAAGTCAAATATTTAATCATCCATCAAATGTAACCAAAAAAGTTCAAACCAGACGTATATGAAATACTGTGCCCCTGTACACCTATTTCTTCGCTGAAACTTTTGTGTGAAAAAGCTGCCAGGTAATATTAAATGCTTATGTTCATGTCAAGGTTTACTACATGTGAAAAAACAATTTTTTTTTTCCTGTACCATTAAAAACAAAGCATTAATAAACTAAACCTTGAAGTTTTAATTCTTTTTTTTTTCATTAATCAATCAGTACAACTTTGAAAGGTATATTACAAAATATTACCAGATTGGGGATTTGAAACCAGTAACTTATATCAGAGCAGATACAATATTTGGCCTACTGAAAAGAGTAAATAAAATCCACTGTAACCAGAAAAGGCAATATGATGTCTGGGTCATATGTTCACAGTTAACAAAAAAATGTAATTACACACACATTGCAATCCTTATTAACATTTACACTTATGAGCTATAAGTAAACTTTTGATAAAAATCTAGTCTAAGTTAGCTATTCGTTTAAATTTCAGCAAGCAAATATTACCACTAGAAGCTATTCCCCCTTCTTCCCAAGATTACTTTTTGAGTTTTATGCTTGTAACACTATTAATTTTAACCTTTAACTTTAAAGTGTAATAAAATATTTTGAAATAATACAATGCAAATATCAAAATATCAACATTGTTGATAGTATCTTTCTCTCAATACCTGCCAACGTACAGTATAAGTCTAAAAACATGTCACATAAAGCAGCTAAAAATTATGTTGTTTGTTGTTGAATTTTGTGAAAAGCTGCTTCATGGGCTATCTGCACTTTATTTTGAAAAGTTACTGTTGATTTTGAAAAAGATTTGTGAAAGTGTATCAACAATAATAATGAACAAATGGTTTAGGATAAACACAACAAATGTGAAATGTTGCAACTGAGATCACAACTACAGTAAATCAGGGCTGCTGAGAGTCATGTCATGATTTACGTCATGTGTTTAACATAACTTTACTCTAAGGAAAATATTCAACTTACTCCATTTTTCCTTAAATGGAAGAGAGAAAAAACAAAAAATTTAAACACGTTTAGGTAACATCTGATTGATTCTTGGGTATTTTGACAACCTGGAAGTCCACATCCATATGTATAGCTAAGGGTTAATGTGTATTTGAATTTTAAAACATGTAGATATTTGGTATTCTCAATGTAAACAGCAAATTATATGGTACTTGGGCCAAACAAGTAAGTCACAGACTCTAGGTTCGGGCATAGTCATTCCTAATTTTGAGCTAATAACCATAAGGAAAGGAATCGATAACCAGCATTGGTCATCCTTCATGGCTTTAATTAATGAAATAACAGAACAGACTGTCACTTTTATAATACAGCTACATCTGAAAGTGCTCATTGCAAGCTCAAATCTTGGACCTTCTACTCTGCAGCCTGTCCTGTTCACTATCAAGTTAAATCAAGTCCAACTATGAAGGTAATAGAAAGAAATAATTTGTTTTGCTTTTAGAACTAAATGGAAATTACAAAAGAACAATTTGATTTTACTAATATTCTATAATATTATACACCATTTAACAAGAATGAAATAACTACAGTCATCAACTACATTCATATTTATTTTTTAAAATTTAATGCACAGATATGTTGAAAGTATTAAATAATACTTTCTACTTTTAACTAATTGTGCAAGTTATATAAAGTTATTTTATTCCATTCTTTCAAGTCCAAGACCACTTAAGAAATGCCATTTCACAGACCTCACGATTTGTTATGTATAGATTGTAGCTTACAATAAACTACTTACTAAATATTTAAAATATCTGATTTTATGATTTCAAAAATAAGAAGAAACAACTATGTTTTCAAAGAATTGCACAAAAATACTAACATTTTCCATGCAATATATGAAACTAGATTTATGTTTACAGTGTATTTTAAATGCCAAAATAATAAATTACATTAGTTCAAGTACTCTTAAAATACATTATACTATAAATCTAAATGGATCTGAAAATTCCTTTACAGAATAAGTAACAACTTAGAAACTGATAAGCACTAATGAACAACAATAAAACATTTATGGAGTAATTTCTAACTCAGCTCACAATAGCTAAGTAGACGAAAAAACTGCTTGCAAATTTTCATAAGCAATACTTCATAGCATACGAGCCTAGCAAAGATTTATTTATGTAATTAAACACATAAGGATTCAATTCAATTTATGGCATTCAAAAAAACATATTGTAAAATTTCAATTTGCCATTTTTGACATAACTCTTGTAAAGGGGAAATAAATTACATTATATTTTTTCCCAAGCCTATAGCTCTGAAATAAAATTTATTTTCAAAACTATATGGAAGATGCAGCTAAATTCTGCAATAATGCCTACAATGAAGAGCTTTATTAGAGATCAGTTAAGAATTGCTAAATCAAACACCAGACAAATATAAGATATAATTTAAAATCATTAATTAATAATTTATTCTTATTTAGTCTAAGCTGCTGCAAAGAATTTTGTTGCATTAGAAATGGTTAAAAACCTCAATAGTTTCAAAATAATTTTTGCTGGATTTCCTTGTAAAGTTCTCTCATCATTATAACCACACATAAAACATATCATGCTGTAATGTAATAATTAACATTTACCTTTTTATCTTTTAGGTCCAGCTTCCTTTTACGATTTGCCGACAAAGATTTAGCCTACAAACAAGATATGTTTCCTTTAGAATATATGTAATGAGGGCATTAAAATTAAAGTAGGAATATTATATATGTTAACAATGCCTTTTAAAACTCCATATTCGGTATTTAGTACTTACAACATAGTGCAGAGTTCAGCAAATACTGCATAGAATGTTTGGAAAAACCTTTTTTTTTTATTATATAAGAATAATACACATTCTAACAAATCTGTTCAGTCTTTTCTCACAGAAGACATTTAAAGAAGCTTCTTCAAGTAAAATCTTTCTACCTAAATTAATACTTAACTAAGCCTGTTTTTCAACATTAAGAACAAAACATCATCAACCAATATCATGTACAGCTCAATCTTTTAATGTCACACTGTTATGTAAGCATATGTAAATCATGGCTCACTAACCCTATTTATATATATATATATATATATATATAAATATATGTATAACAGTCAAACACATCATTCTTAAAACAGTATTTTAAATCACTGGCATGAGATGTATAATGTATTTAGAAAAACATTTTTTTTACCATGAAGTATAAAAATAAAGTGAAATATTCTCAAAAATAACATTATCTTCAATTTCCAAACATTTAAACTTGTTGTAAGCTCTCATTAAAAATTATTTAAATCTACATTTGATTTTCGACTCCTCATTATTCCTAAGTTGGCAAATCATGTATTGCTGTTTTTCTGCTAGAAGAAACCACTGGTCATCAAAGTGACCAATTACTAATTATTATACCAGTCAGCACACAAAACAAGATGGTTATTGCCTAACACTTGTTCACTCTTAACTCTTAATAAACTGATAAACATATACGTATTTATAGAAAGAAAAATTATCCATGGAAAAAATCCTTTAACATAGCAGTACTATTTTTAATTGAGCATAAAACTATAAAAAATTGTCTATAATGATTTGTTTTCATATATTATTGAAATATATATTTTAACATTCACATTTTGCTCTGTAACTTATTTATTTTACCTATTTTTAGTTTACTTAGAAAGCAAATGTATTATAGTAGTTTTGGTAGTGACTGAAATATTTTTTGTGTTCCAAAATGCATATTCAAATATCATGTGAATTTTTGTTTTGGACACACAAATTTGTGAGGTTCAAGGAGAGTTAGAAAAAAGCATTTACTAGAAAGTAAACAGCTAAAGTATGTAGTGAGTTCTACAAATATATGTTTTTTATTTATATGTTTTATTTATTGTTATATATTTTTCAATATAAGAAACTAAAATGTACAAATTATAAACTTCTCAGCTTAGCCTAACACAAATTAGCTCAAACTAACCAATTTCATGTTTGTTTATATAACTAGTGCCAAAAACTAATAGATTCCACTGTAATTAAGTGCTTCTGATGTGTGAATAACTCCTCAGTTTGGTACAATGTGCAGCAATAAAACTGTAAAATGAAAATACGTATGAAAAGGTTGATATTGTTAAGATAAGTAACTTGGAACTTTCTGTTTGATACTGCAGTAAGTACATAGAAAAAGTGGTATTATTCATTTTATTTCATATTTTCAACTTTTCATTTCATTTCATGATTTCTCAACTGGGTAAAAGAAAGTAAAAGATAAAATATACAGTTTTACCAAAAATAAGCTTTTGATATTCATTTAGGAAGTTCTAGTGGTTATGAAAATGAAATATGAAAACTATAAGATGAAAAAGAAGTATTTTTAGTCTTAGAATGAAAATCCCCATTCACTCAGACTTACTCAGTATAGATTTCAGAAATATATGGACAAATCTTGTAGAAATTCATTATTAACAAACTTCTCAATTTTCAGAAAGCTACATGTAATAAATTCAGAGTTATAGTACGTATAGTTTCACAGTTATAGGGATGGTCAAATTGACCAATTTCATTCTTACAGGGTTAATATGTATGCTCTAAAAGAGCTGCCCCTCACAAAGGTTTTGTATCTAATCAGACTGACTGGCAGCTTCCATCTCTGCTGGTCAATTTGCTTCTGAAACAGTCTCTGACTGGAAGCTTCCATCTCTGCTGGTCAACTTGCTTTTGAAACAGTTTCTGACTGGCAGCTTCTATCTCTGCTAGTCAACTTGCTTCTGAAACAGTCTCTGACTGGCAACTTCCATATCTGCTGATTAGCTAACTTTCAAACCAGTTTCTGACTGGTATTTACGGGTCAACAGAAATGCTGCTGTGTATCTGCAATTGTCTGTAGGTGTCTATGATTTTTCATGTTCATCTTTTATTTGCCAAGATTAATTAATTTCCTTTTATAATACAAACTGCTTTTCTAATACAGTAGATGTATAAATACACTGATTTTTGAAATACGTCACTTTTGATAATGGTTACATATGAAGACAATGCCACCTTATAACCAAACATATGAAGCTTAAGTGAACTCATAATGTAAAAGTATGGCTATAAGTTAAAAAACAATTCTTGGAAACAAAATCTTTAAGAACAATTAGGCTAATCTTAGCATAATTTTACATCCAAAGTACATTTAGAACTGTGATGAGCCATAGGTTCACAGTCTTGTGATTCTGTTGCAAGAATTCATTTTTGTTTAATTAAAAAATTTGCATAGTTTAAACTTAATAATAGTCCACGATTCAGAAATACACCAACCTTTAATTTGTCTTCATCAACACCTAATTTACTTTCATCACCACTTTCTGACTTCTCAGTTTCACTACCATCATGATCATCACATGCATCATCTAGACCTTCATCCTGCTGAAGAAATCAGGAAGATCTTTTCAGAGCAGTATCTTTAATAAATTTAGACGTAACAATAAGAACAAAAAAATTAATCTTGAACATATAAACTTATAGGGGTGGTAATTTCACCATACAATATAATTCTATTCTTCTTTATGCCATGTTTAATTAAAATTATGTTTCTTATTAAAAATGTTTTAAAAAACATGAAAATGAGACAAAACCAAAAATAAAAAATCAAATGTCTGGACAGGATAAAGAAAAAATGTAAGTTGTTAATCATTCCTCTTCCTATGTATCTGGTACATATTATAATCAACAACAGATGACATATTATTAATTACAGTAACTAGTTTCAGCATCATAACCCTACTGGTGAGAAAATGTTGTGATATTTTGGGTATTACAGAGAAAAGTTTACTCTTTTGGTTAAATTTAGTTTGAACAGACCCTATAATCTTCATGCAGTCACTAATTTATAAAGTACAAGTAATGTTTATTAAAAGCTTGCCAAATTTCATAAAGTTACACAGAGTAAATCAAAGTTACAGTATGCATAGTTCCAAGGTGGGTCAAATTGACCAACTTCATTCTTATAGGATTAATACACATGCTCTAATATATTTGTCATTTACAGGCATATATAGGTACTTCATAAAACCTACATCTAGAACCTTTTTCTGTTTCAATGCTATGTCTCAAAATATAAATAACTACAGAGTACAGAGATGCACTAACCACAATTTCCTTCAGTCTTTCTTGCTGTTGCACTTTAAATAACACTTCACTGCTAAAAAGTTAATTTTAGAAGGAAAGGGATACCTACAGCTTTTATCCTTAGCTACATGATGTTTCCATTTCATTAACTATATATATATATATACACACACACACTTTTCAGTTCAGCTATTTTGAGTTAGCAGTGAGCAAACAAGCTAATTAAAATACCTGAATTTATATTTTTCAGATATGTTAAAGTAAATGTTGAAGTACATCTGATATATTTTACTAGGATAAGCTTCCTGTATTACTAGTGGTTCTTGTATGAACTGAGCAACAGGAAAATTACACAAACAATATCCTTCAGACCTTGAATGTATACAATGTAATGTGTAATGCATATAGTTTACTTCATAATAATCTTGGTTTATTTAAGCCTACACTTCATCTGTGTCTTAATTTCACAAGGTCATATTACATGCTGACTTTTCATTTCACATTTAGATGTTGAGCTTTTGTATTTATCCTTTTAATCTCACCAATTCATTTAGTCATCAAAAAGACCAATTATAAAGCCTCAATTATGGCATCAAATTGTTGGTAGTCCTAAGTGCTATAGATAACACAATATCCAGTTCAAATAAAAGAATAAAACAAGAAATACATAATGCAAAATCTTTGTCCAGTTACATTTCTCATAGTCTTTGTTAATTGGATCATATTAAGTAAAGCTATAAGTTTTACTTGACAAAACCTACATATAGCATCTCTCTGCTTAAATGTTATATCTCGTTATACTAATAACTACGAAGTACATAGATGTATTAACCAAGATTTCCTTAAGTCTTTCATGCACTTGTAAAGCCTAACTTTAAGTACATAAGCTAATAGACTAATAACACTAAACTGTACAAGACCAGGGTTCCAGCTGGTTCTTATAATATGGGTTTAACGAAACTAAAGTGAAAAAATCATCAATGCAATTTTCTAGAAAGTTCAGATTACTGAAATCCATGTTTTATTTTTTTATTTATTACAGTAATTAAAATGTCTTAAATAATGTAACTTCTAAGCACACAATTATTAATAGACTGATGTTAATGTATTTTTGATTATTCTTTTTTTCCTAATAAATGCTATATTGTAACACAGGGACTCAGAGAAAAAAGCAGCAGTTCTGCAAAATACTTTAATTAATTCCTCAAAAATATTAGCAAAATCTAACTGTTTGCAACATGTGTTGATTTCTTTATTCACTTTATCAGGGCTGCAAGTAACAGTCAGACATTGATCAATGTCCAACAAAATTTTGAGTATGTCTGACGAAACCATAAGTTTCAAACAAGTTTTTTGCCTAATCAGAAACAACTGAAAATTCCTCACCAAAGCTATTCTTAAGAAGCATCTGATGAGAACTTTCTTTGTATAATATATTCCAAAAAATTATCTGCGGTTTGTTCTTATGTCTTTTAGTCCTTCATTTGCAGCTTGTGTAAATCTGCCTACCACCCAATACGCAAAGATTCGCAATTTTTTGTGGCGGGCTATTCAAAATGTTGCACACAACACAAAATGCTTGCATCATATGATGTCAACTGCAGTTGCCTATGCTAACATCATATGATGGCAACTGCAGTTGAAGGGTTAAACTTCCTATTAGATTTCTTTGTTCTTCTCTACAGGAACTTCAGCTAGTAACTTTCCTACGAAACCCTAAGTTGCTGCTCAAACCACTATAATTATTCTACACTGAAGTAAATACTTTATAATCTATAAAGTTCATCTATATCCCTAATTTATAAATATGGACTTAATTTAGCAGCAACAGACCACCCTTTTAGAAACTACATGTACTATATTTTGTTCAGTATCCAATATTTTAATATCTTACCAGTCAATTGAAAGATCAGTTAATGCTTTAGTTGATGTGTTTTGAAATAATTTTTGTTTATTAAATTTATCCAAGGTGTTTACATTTTAATTAATGCTGCTAAATAAATTATTCATCATAAGAACTATACATATCTTTTAACTTAAAGATGCTAAATAAAGTACACTTCTAAACTAAACAGATTCATTATAAGATCATTCATGGGAAGTTGACAAATTTTACATTACAAAATATAGAAATGGTATATTTGTCCTCACAAGAAAAAGAAATAATAATAACACTTATAAATATAAAAAAAATTCAAAGAGTAAAAGCATGTGCAACAATTAATTAAGGCTTGTGTTATGGTGAATTATGTCTATAATAACTCACAGTCTAAGAGATTTCAAAATGTAACAACAATTTCAAAATTTCATTGTTATGACTTAGTCACTTGTTGTCTATAATGATTTGTAATTTCAGTGATCATCTTAAAAAAACACTTTGAAATAATGAAAATTAATCCATTTAGAAAAGTTTAACTTTATAATTTTCTATGTTAATTAAGATATATTGCAGACTATACTTAGAATTAGACCGCATATATATGTATGCATCTTACATCAATGTAAATATTCCTATATGCACATAGTGTAATGTCTTGGAAACATGCAGCATTTTTTTCATTATTGTTTGACACCTAAATATGTTATGACCATCAATTCTTGTTTGTCAATTATTAACTTTACACTTCGTGGCTTGAAGCATGAAAATAAACCAGTGTAACTGATTAGTGAAAAGGAAGAACTCAAAATCAATGACTGGTTAAATAAGCATTTAATTCAGAGCTAACTAGATATTTCAATCTTGACTATTCAGTTGCTGGTGGTTTTAACTACTATGCTCAAAAATTAATTCAGAGCTAACTAGATATTTCAATCTTGACTATTCAGTTGCTGGTGGTTTTAACTACTATGCTCAAAAATTATGAAAGTAAACTTAAAGGACTCTCACTACATAAGTAAATTACATATACACATCCTTTATGAAGGAATCTGGATAAGCAATTTACACTGAAAACAAAATTTAATCACATGCAAGCTATAAAATAGGTTTGAATTATTCCATCTAGATATTTTTATGAATAATACTTTAACTATTAAAATTAATATATTAGTTTATAATATTTATATTTAAGACATAATGTACACAATCACTTGATAATGACAACTAATTTGAAGAATACAAGATATGTGCTTATGAAGAAATTATTGTGAGAAAGGCCATTGGCAATTACATACTGAAAAGTTCAACTGAGAAAAATTTTCATTTCTCTTTTTTATATAGTTTCATAATTATTATGTATATATGTATTAATAGTTTTTTTAGATGATTTTTTTCCATAAAAATGACTGGAAATACTTAAAATACATCTAAGTCCTTGAGCATGTTACATGTAAAACAAAAGTGAAACATTTATTCCAAAGATAGATAATAATGATGACATCATGCTTATAATCATCTGATATAGAATCCAGATAACTTTTACAGGTACTGTTTTACATTAATGAACTATGTTTCTAATGGCAGAAAAGTATGAAAAGATTAAGTTATATTATTATCAAAAACATTAAAAAACAGTTAAGACAGGAGGCTGTGAAGAATAGAGCAAACACTAAATGTAGCATTTCTTATAAAGTTGACTCAAATATCATGAAGGTTTTAGCGTGAGGAATAGAACAATAATTGTTTACTTTGATTTGAATGGTAGTTAATTTGTAAATTTTCATGAGTTTATTAATTACTAATGCTTAATAATACATAAGAAAACAATGTCAACTTACCAATGGTGTTGGAGGGACAACCTTTGGATTATTTTCAATTTCCCACAACCCTTCATTAAAATATTTACGTTTCTGTGGCTGGCCATATTTTTCTTTAAACTTGTGGTAAGAATAAAGGTCCTTAGAGGTAAGGTTTGCCCTAGAAAATAAATACCAAAAACTTTTGTATAAACAAGAAATAAGTGTAAATGTCATGGAGCATACATACAGAGCATCCAAAGTATGAATCTGTGCTTGGAGGAGGTCTCACTGATTGCAACATTTTTTTAAAAACTGGAAATGGAAAGATGTATTTTTTTGGCTATCTTTAAGAATTGTTAAGAATACTGTTCATGCTTAGCAACCCATTTAATTGAAAGAATATTTTCAAATTCCTCCTATTCTGTTTGAAAATAAACTTAAAAGATGGAATGGGGGGACAATGAAATTGAAAAAAAAGGGACAAAATTGTTCCAATTAAACACTTGATGAGAAGTGGGACAGAAATTTGAAAAACATTATTGTCTTGATTTAAAAAGGACAATTGGTCACTAACATGCAACAAGTATGATTTTCTAATGAGCATATGGTCAATCTATGTGTTCAATTGCCCTAAAATTTCCCGACCGTCAAGATATGTTCCCCAACCGGAAAGAGAAGCATCAGAAAAAAGGTGACAGTCCAGACGAGGCAGAGTAAGAGGAACCTCCATGGTAGTATTGGTCCAATCTATCCAGCAGGCAAAGCAATGGAGAGGTAAGGGTAAGAGGAGCCTCCAAGGCCTCAAGAGAGGCCCACATCCTCAAAAGAGATAGAACCTCTTGAGTGGAAGGAGAAGGTGAGGAGGAGACCTTGCAAACAAGACTTTACGTATCTCTCAATCAAAGTGGAGGCTGGGCCCGACTGACAAGTGAACTGAAAAACACACCAAGATGAACCAGAAACTGGGTAGGTGTGAGAAATGTCTTCTCCACCTTGATGAGCCAACCAACCCTGGCAGCTTACCAAAGAAGAAACTGAGTATGGAGAACAGAGTCAGTCTGTGAGGATGCCAGCAGTAACCAGTTATCCATCTACTGGTGGAAATGAAAGCCTCAAGAATGAAGCAGCCAAGCAAATGACTGGACAACTTGGCAAGACACATAGAGAGCCATGGCTAGTCCAAACAGAAGTGCTTGAAACTGAAAAACACACCCATAATAGTTAAAATGATGGAAATTTTGGTATGCCTGGGAGATTGGAATATGAAGATAAGCCTCTGACACATCAACCTTTGTCATCCACAGACCTGGAATGAAAACCCAACAGATAGTTAAGTATGACTCCATAGTGAACTTGGGAATAACAAGGAAGTGATTCAGATATAATAAATCAATCACTGGGCACCAGTCTCCCATCATTTTGAGAAAGACAAAGAGACAAGAATAAAATTCTGGATGTGAAGGATCTCCTCATTTAATGGCACCCTTGCAAAGTAAATCCAGAACTACCTCCGAAAAATGCTGGCATGAAACAGGATCCTATGGATGGGGAATGAAATTGGATGGGGAGACAATGGTGGGGATGACAGAAAATAACCTTCAAAATCCATGTATTGACAGTAAAAGACCTCCAAATGTGGGAGCAGTCTGGCCCCCACTGGCCCCAACTCGAGAACCAAGTCACCGACGCTGAATGCCCCAAACATGAGGATGGGCAGCCCAACATTTGCACCAAGCTGATGGACGAGAACTCAGGACTGGCAAAAGGTTAGAAGGGGCATGCCACTGAGACAGGAACAGGAGTTTGGGACAAAAGAGAAGCCAATGAGGTTATAGAGTGGTGTAGATGGGCAGATTCAACTCTGAACTCCAAATTGTTGGGTAGACCCCCAAATATCTCTTCCCAGAAAAATAGTGCCATGCACAAACGATGCAAGGAAGAAGCGGGTAAGCAAACCCTGGATAACAGAGTATTCCAACAACATATCACCCACATCTGAGGAGAGGTGTGCCATGGTAGCAAATGGAAGACTATGAGATTTATCAGAAAATTCCTTAGGAAGCTGGTGAATAGCTTTCACTAAAAGTTGAAGGGAAGATAAGGCATGGAGAGTAATAGACATAAGATGAAGACCGGAAAAATTGAGGTTGGAAAAGGAAACCGAAAGTATTAGGGTCAAAACCCCACAAAGAAATAAGAGTTTCCAAACGTTGTGAGTCTAAATAGGAGTAGTTGGCATGATGAAATGCAAAAGCATTATTAACCAATGTACATGGGAAACAAGGCATACTGATCCCCACTCTCAACTGTTCCCCATAAAAGACTAGAATGAACCCCAATATCCAACGAAAGTGGAAAAACCAGATACTGACCCAAAGTTTCATACCCACGAGGGTAAGGGTAGAATCATAGGAAACAAGAGCCACAGACAAAATCAAACAAGCCTGATTAATCAAGTGAACAAAAGGAGAAGGAAGCAATCGTGTGTTCCCGATAAAACACGCAATTGAGAAGCATAATCAGGAGGGGAAAAATGCTGTCCAAATTCTGTCAGACACACCAAATGCTGGTATGATAGGATACTCCTCAGATGGTGGTGAATGCTGCATGAAATTAGACAATTCTCTATGGATCATATTAGTCACATCATCAGCCAATAACTGTGGGATCGACCCTGAAAATGTACGTGGTCAGTAGTCCTGCTGGAGTAGGAACAGCAGTGGTAGTAGTAACTATCTGAAACTCAA
This sequence comes from Limulus polyphemus, assembly GCF_000517525.1. NCBI lineage: Eukaryota > Metazoa > Arthropoda > Merostomata > Xiphosura > Limulidae > Limulus > Limulus polyphemus. Next base: position 411,416 of record NW_013666395.1, read on the forward strand.
ACAAAAGGTGTCTAAAAGCAATTATCTAGAAAAAATTTGCATTAAATTCAAATATTCTGAAATTCATAAGCAAAAACAAACATGTCTTAATAGTAAGGCTGCCAATCGAGAAGTGATTAACAGGTGCATTATTACAGAGGACACTAGCTATGATAGGGATAGGGTCGCATTTCTATTGGTGGAGAGTTGCTGCAGGATCATTCTGCAGAAGGTAGTGAGGGTTACAAGGCTAGTGACGAGCAAACAAATTTGCAACAATAGAGGGCAGTACTAATCAAGAAAGTTTTTTGTGAGGAAAAGAAATATATCATATATGGAAAAAAACATCTAATATTTACTTAAGAGGTTTTATAGGTTACACAAATGAAACTTGAAAATTTTCAGATGAAGAAAAGTATACTTAATCTTAATATGAAAATCCCTTTGCACACACACACACTTTGACTCCATATATTCATAGACAAATATTTACAGAAAACATTAAAAGTTATCATTCTGATGGTTAATTTGTGGTTAAGAGATCAATCACATTGATTGACCCTGTATGGTAAGAGTTAATTACTTCAGCAGGTTTGTGCCATGGTTTTAGTTTTGCTAGTTTAAATGGTAAAGGAATTGATTTAAGAGAAGTAGTATAAGTAGAAATGATTAAGGTGATGAGTTGAGATGAGTTAAAATGACAAAAATACAAGCCCTAGTACTAAATCATGCTGAACATCTATGGAGTAAAACATTAAACTAGATTTCAAACAGTTTATACACTCCAGTACACATATCACTTACAAAGTCCTCCATCATAAAAAAAAACAAAAAACTACAAGTAAATTGCAGAGACTACTCACACTTCATAAGTTCCAAAAAAAAGAATAGGATATCTTTTTGTGGGTATCTTCTTTCCTAGTGGTGAGTATTCCTCAACCTAAAATAAAACAAAATGTAACTTAAAAGTATGTAATAAAAATCATGTTTTGTTTGATTACATATATACGTATTTAAAACCAAGTTATGAAAAATATGGCAGTATGCGATGCTTCATTTAATTCTTCTACAAAAAACAACTCATCCTAACTTGTATAAGTCGTTAATCAAGTTCAATATTTACATAAGTATATATCCAACACATTGATTCTCCAAACTGAATATCATATCTGTTAACACTGGAAATTCAACTGAATACCTACAGCAGAATTTAAATCTTAATGCCTTATTTTTAAACTATGTTATTAATTATTCAGTGCATTAATAAACATTTAGTTGAATGAAATGAATTATTAAGCCTGATAATAAACTGATTAGCAAATTCTATTAATTACTTAGCTCTAGCTCGATAAACAGAAAGGGGTTCTGAGAAAGCAAGCATAAATACGTGTACTTTCCTATAAATACTTTATTTCCAACAAGGAAGAAAAAACAACAACTAATTCATGAAAGTCAAATAGATGAAGAAAACAAAACTATTCAGTAATCATGTTAACTAGTTATTGATCAGCAAGAAATTATTAAACATTCAAAACAGCTTTTATATTATTCTTTTAGTAACATAATAATTACACACTATCATTCAAAATAATAAAAACTTTTAATCACAGTTTTTTATTTCAATTTTCCCCTGTTATGCTAATCAAATTTAAATCTATATAATACATGAAAAACTGCTTTATAATCAAACTTGTATGAATTTTATGATATGTGTCAACTTTTTAAAAGTTTGCTGATGAGCACTGTAAATAAATTTTCAATATTTGTACAAAGAAGAAAGACCTCTACTATAATAATCTAGTATGTTGATCACATAATCCTAAAGTAACCTAATAAAAGTACACAAGTGTAAACTAATCAATTAAATGATATTATTATTATATCAATTAATCAAAATTTTTATCATTTTTATTATTCAAACCAATCAATTAATCAAAATTCCAGTTATATTTACTGCCATGAAAATAACCAACTTATCAAATTTGATGTTTCTGATTATTACTGTTTTCAATTTTTACAACAACTTATTAATCAAAATTACGATTAAATTGATTATCATGAAGATAATCAATTAACAGAAATTTGAATTTCTGATTATTGTGATTTTTGACTATTACTATCCAAGAAATTGAAATATTGCTACTGTGTTTGTTTGTTGTTAAGCACAAATCCACATAATGAGCTATCTGTGTACTGCCTAATTTTAGCCTTATAATGTTTTGTTTACTTCAAATTTGTTCAGCTTTGGTGACTCATGGGGAAAACAGTGGCTCATTGTTTGAGTCTCAGGTTCAATTCCCATGCCACCAAACTTGCTCTCCATGTCTTTGTTATGGAAAAGCTACTAAGCTACATACCAATTTCACTAATTCTGAACTGCTGACGGGAGAGAGGGTAACTGTCTAGCAGCACATGCTGCCACTTGTTTTATTTTTCTTTCTTCCCACTTGAACTGCTGACTAGAGGAAGGGCTTTTTCTATGATTGTTTAAGGAACACTGTACTAATCGATTAATGGGGCCATCAATTAATTGATTAACAAATACCACTTATCACCCAGCCCTATCAAGAAAACTGTTGAATTTCCTTCAAAATTGAATGAATTTGGTGTTCAAAATACAGTAGAGAAATCTCAATTGTGGAAAATATGTGTGATTTTATGAACTCTGTTTGTGAAATATTGTAATACTCAACAATATCTACTATCCCTGATAAGTTGTGAGTAATAAACGTTGTAACATAACATTTTTTGGGATATTTGTATTTGTAAATATAAAGTTTATAACTTCAAAGTGAAAAGTGTTCATTTTATTGAAATCTTTGAATTCGAATGTTTTATTAATGATGCCGAGTTAGAAAATGTACTTTGTTTTTGGTAAAAAGCTTATTTCTTGTGAATTCTTGTACACACACACTTGGTTGGCTGTGCCAAGAAAACCTTATTAATTAAGTATCATCAATATATCTACAAGTGTAAAGTTTTAATATAGCCTTTCTTATTAAGAGTTGTTATGCATGAAAATTCATGTTCAAATAAATATAAATCTGCAACTTATCAGCTGAAGTTACCTTCCTTTGATATTCCTTATATTTGTTGGAAAACATGTTGGCTAAATTGCACAAATATGTTGTCAAGTAAAAAATACATATCTTGCATGACTTAATATATGTGATGCAATGATAAAGGATGATGTTGAAGGACCAAATGATGCTTGTTATTAGATTTCTACAGTCAATAACTCTGAAATCAAACTAATGGAACATATTATCAGGCAAACAAGTCTATACCTTTATAATTAACAGATAAATTACGCAAACAATTCTACACCTTTATAACTAACAGAAAAATCAGGCAAACAATTCTACACCTTTATAACTAACAGAGAAATTAGGTAAACAATCCTACAACTATATAACTAACAGAAAAATCAGAAAAACAATTCTACACTTTTATAACTAACAGAGAAATCATGCAAACACTTCTACACCTTCATAACTAAAAGAGAAATCAGAAAAACAATTCTACACTTTTATAACTAACAGAGAAATCAGGCAAATAATTCTACACCTTCATAACTAAAAGAGAAATCAAGCAAACAATAGTACACTTTTATAACTAACAGAGAAATAGGCAAATATTTCTACAC